>NC_056476.1:7788087-8088087 GCF_008729295.1 Plectropomus leopardus | reverse complement strand
GGTTAAAGGAGGATGGAAGGGGGCAGGGTGGAGCTTCCTGCCTTCCTGCTGCTTTTGGGACGTCTGCAGTAAAGAATGACGGAGCAGACGCTCGTAGACACCCCATACAGTGTCTGTACTATAGAAATAGGATGAATAGAGGAGTATTGAACTGTTTACTGTGGTAATTTCACTAGTTTGACAACACACGTCACTGAGGACTTAAAGTGTGTCGCACTCACTGTTTTGGCCCACTGCTGCCTTTTAAGTGATCAGTTGTATCGACATCTCTGCATAGTGAGTATATGCATATAATCGGCAGTGTTTGGGGTAATAGGTTACAAATAAGGACTCAGGTTACTTTTTTAGTGAGTAATGTAATGTGTTTGGCAATTCAAATATTTGGGTTATGTATTCATCAGTTTATGTTTTCAATAAGGAATCCATAATTTTGAAAATAACAGAATGGGTCCATTTCCAAAAGGACATATTATCGTCCTACTGATCGCAGTTTTAAACACCTCAAAGTCATGAAATGGATGCAGTTCCACTCTAAAACTGCTTGGTTAAGTTTGCGAAAAATATCATGTTTTGGCATTAAATAAGTAGTTTTAAATTGCAAAATTTTACCTCAGTAAATTTGTGACTTGCTGTAAGTCAGTTTGTTTACACAGAAGTTACAAAACTTAGCCAGCTACAAGGGATGCAACTATGCACATATGAGACGTTCCATTTGCACTGGAAAGTTTCAAGGCCGAAATTTCAACTGGGATGCCCCCTGAAGTCAGATTTTAGGCATGGAAAGCTGGAAAAACTTCACTAACCCGAAACCTCAAAATCCAAGATGGGTGCTCTGTACATCAACAGTAGCAAAAGCTGCAGTGATATTCTGTTTATTAGCATTTCAGTTTTATTTGTTTCCCATTAAAGCAGACATACACACATGCCTGTCCATCTTCTATCTTTGTTGCAACAGTGTTTGCATGCACAAAATACAGCACATTGTGTTGTTATCAGCTGGTATTGCTAAAAGCATCTTGGTTTTCCGACCATGTTTCCAACTTTTTGTCCTGGAATGTGATCAATTCCGGTTCCTTCCAGGCTCCAACCTCCGACTTCCGAGGTAAATGAAATCCAGCAATAAATATGGCTGTTATCTGACGATCCCGCGGCATTGATTTGAACAGGAATGTTCATTCTACTGTCATTCTGTTTCTATAGTCTGTACATCCCTAGCGTACATATACAGAGCACATATTTAAAGAACAAAGACTAAAAGCCACATAAAAAGTAATGAAATAATATTATGACTTGTAATTTTCAGATTTTCGGGGCATTATCACAGATCAGGAACAGATGCATCTTTGACTGAGACTCTGTTCACAGTGCAGCAGTTGTACTGAGCACATCTGTGGCTGTGGTAATGCTGCTGCTACCAGCCGTGCCAGTGCTGTTACAGCCCCAGAGCTCTGAATGTAAACTCCTGCAGTGTTTATGTTTAGTCTACAGCCGTACGGTACATCTTCCTTCCACTATATATGAGGTCCTGTTATGTTTTGTGTCCATTCTCTGTCTTTGTAATATGTCAACGCCGATTGTGGGTCAAACTCATGAACTCGTCGCACCCGAATTTTGAATCGTTAAGAGACGATGAAAAGTAGAAAATCCTGATGACAACGGCGACGACGGTTTCACTCATTAAACACCTTCAGTTGGGAAAAAAAAATAAATATGAAGTGAATTATTGCACAGCCGTTTCCTGACATAGGTGAAGGTATTCTGTGGCGAGATATTTTTATGACCTATCTCCCTCACAAAGTGTACAATGACATTGCCACGTTCTTTATATGACCCTCGGTAGTTTGATGGAAAAAGGCTCCAGTGGGAACGACTTAGCTTGTTGATTTTTTTTTGGTGATTCACGGCTGTTAAAGAGGTTGACCTCCTCGAAGTTTGAGTGCCGACTTTTCACGTCAACCCCACATGCCTCCGACACAGACAGCACCCTTGAGACTTCCAAGAAATAGTGTCACTGGCTAATGAACTTTGCAGCCACTACACTGATGTCTTTCTTTCCTAAGTGGGTTAAAATAAATTACCTTGTCGGTTGCATAAGGCTCTGCTCGAACTGTACAGCCACAGTTTTCATGGAGAACTGGTTCTCTTCAATGCAGAGGCCTCCTCACCTGTTTTTAAAAATATCTCCCCTTTATATTATTACAATGAGCTCTTACTGAAGCACAATAGAGGACGCACCCAAGCAGAAAACTTTAGAGACATACATCTTGGTGTCTGACAAGCTATTTTAGGCCTCTAACAGAACTCCCCTCTCTGCCCACTTCCTGTGCACAGGCATTGATGTCATGCGATGCGGTGCAAAAAAAAACAGGCTCAGAAATCAAAAAATGCCCATGACAGTTTTTTAAAATGCCAAAGAACGTAAAGATGTCTTTCACATGTCGAGGAATAAAAAGTCCATGGTAATGAGGTGGTGATTTCAAGTATTCAGGTAAAATGTAATCTCTGACAACTGTGAACCGCCGTCAGTTCACATTAACAGAAAGAAAAGACGAGCTGTGGAAGGAAGATGTACCGTACAGCTGGTTTCAGATACTAAATGTGTTCAGAATCAAATATAATGGTAATCTATTTTTGCAGTTACAACAAATCAAACTGCTTTTCTGTTTAGGAACTGTTTGTTATTTATCAGAGGAGGGGAGATGGCTGCTGGGTCATAGATTAGGTCATAGGTTGTAGGCACATATTTACACATATATTTTTTGTGTGTGATTATGTATTTATTCATTAATATTTATTGACATGTACCTTTCACATGATTGGTCACATGACTGTTCACATACAAATTTAAGATGGCATCTCGCACTTTAAATCTGGCCTGATGAAGAGTGGTTGTACTTGAAACTTCACTTTGGTGCTTTAAAGAAGTGATAACTGGAGCCCTTCAGTGTGCGAGTGTGCGACTTTTCACTCATGTTTGGTTCAGCACCTGCTTCAAATTTGGATTGGATGTGCGGGCATACTTTTGCCTTTTTTGCCTAAACCCAACCATCCCCGACTTTGTTGACATCACCACAACGGCATCCCAGAGCGTAAACAGCTGATGCAAAAGGATACCTTAAAAGTCATAAGTAGATGCGGAAGGTCGCTGACAGCAACCATGTGACGAGTCCTGTCACCATATAGTGGCAAAACAGCTTAAACCAATTTCAAGATGAGGTCTCACTAAACATTTATCCTGCAAGTTTTGGCTCCATCCCCGACTCACTTCTGTTGAGGCTAAGTGAATTCATGAGTGCATTTCCTGTTTTCCATGTCATTCACTTTTGTTCTGCTTTGACTGTGCGGATATGCATCACCGGCTAATAGAAACACTCATGTGTTTGTGCTGTCGCCCATAGACTACAAACTGCAGTATTGTCCTCAAACACTGTTAAAGTTTGCGATGATAGCTCCACTTATTATTCTTATTATGTAAGTGGAGATGTGAAATCTGTGAGAGCAAAACTAATGAGGGTCCTGGTGGTCTGGAGCCTCACAGAGCTGTTTTTCTGGTTGGATACTTTTTTCACCAGACATTAAAATAAATGTGATCTTGAAAGAGAAAGCAAATTTAATAGGAGCTGTTTCACCACAGTTGATAACTATTGTTTGTGGCTATTAGTAAGTCCCCCATTTCTTTTGTGCATGACATTGAGGAATGAAAGTATTCATCAACAGTGCACAAACAGAAACTGTTTTTGGGTAACTTATATTTTATCACTTTTCTCTAAATGCACACATTAATGATTAAATGAATGGGCAGCTATCCCGCTCTGTCAGGCCTGTAAGTTTTCCAGTGTTGGAAAAAACTTCAAATGAGCATATTGAGTATTTATTTGCCAATATGTGTAATGCATGATTTCATACTAATGTTTTCTGCGTACAAGTCGTGCGTACTTCCGGCTCAGCTCCCTCTCAGTTGGCCCAGCTCTCTGCCCGGGAGTTGTTTATCAGTCTGGGAGCGAATGGCCTGTAGCCTCTCTTGAGTTTCATCCAAGTCCAAGTGGAACGGGTTCAAACTCCGAACTTTTGACTCTCGACACATGTGGCCCCGGCTGGTCCATTATCAGAACTAGAAGGGCATGGTGACCTTCGTCAACCCCCATTTTTGGAAAATGCAGTGTCTGCTATGAGTCACTAGGACAAAAGGTGAGACCATGTCTGGGTTTCCTTAAAAAAACCCTCTCAGATGGTGCTGAATCAATGGTTGTTTTGTTGACTAGTGATAAAACACAGAGCTTTTGAGTCAAAGTGGAGATTTTGTGACTCTTTTATGTCTCTCTCATATGTTTTGACTGCGTCTTCTTTCTCTTTCAGTCCTGCTTGTTATGTTTCATCACACTCAACCGGCACGGAAGTGTTAACTTTTGATCTTAAGCTTCTTCCTGAGCGTATAAAGATTAAGTCCGGCCTGAGAGTGTCCCCTCTTATCACTTGATTGTGGCCGAAGATGATTTTCTCCCGCGTGTTCACAGCGGAGCTTCCTCTTCTTGGGTACTTTCCAATGGCACTTTCTCCTGTTTGGCAATCTTTTGCCTTGTTTACCGAGTGGCTGAAACCCTGGCGACACCACAGGCTGTGACTCACGCCGTGAACCCGGCAGTCGCTGGTTCAGGGTTCAGTTTACAAACAATGTTGCACAATGTGTCCTCTCTGGTCACGGTCACACTTGTCTCTCTGATGAGCTTTTTGAGATCTGACTCTGACGATCACTTTTCATGTCCATGTGAATCACTGTAGTTAATCTCCTCTGGCTATTTACAGTTAAACTTGTGTGCTGGCATGATCGCATAATAAAAGTCTTATTGAGTTTAATTCCAAGAAGAGAGATCCACTGCTATAATAACTGTCAAAATAAATTATAATGAAGCCAATTCTGAGGTCAGGTTTAAAGTTATGAGTCACTCTGTGCTGTTTCTGTTCATAATCTCATCAGTGTTGAATATTGACTGATCTGATCAAATTTAAGTAGCAAAAACATTTCAAATGGCCTGATTCTATAGACATCATTGGCAGAGGGTACTGCAGGACATTTCCGTCTTATCTATAATCACCAGCCTATGACAAATACAGAGGTTAGACACACACAGTCTGGTTTCATTCTCATATAAGTAACCCTTTGAAACCTGAGCAAACTGGTTTGAGGTCTTTTAAAGACATGGTAAGAAGGCAAGAAGACACTGCTCAAAAATTAGCAAGAAATTATTTTTAAAAAAGTTACAAGAAATGTATCTCAAAAATAAACATGAAAAAGAGAAAAAACAAGAAAAAAATCCCCACACACAAACAACCTTTGAAAAGTGCTGAAAAAAATAAATTTAAATATATATATATATTGGACATTTTTCACAAGTTTTTTGATAATTTTCTTATTATCCTCCCCCCTTTTATAACAGTAATATTCAGGTAATTTCTTTTCAATTTGTGCTAATTTCTTGCAATTTGTGGGACACTTCTTATAAAGATAGTCATTTCCTTTCTCCCACATGTTTTCAAAATAAATCAAACAGATTAGGTCAGGTTTCAAAGGGTTAAATAACTTGTGAATCGCAACTGAATGCAACACAAGAAGACTGATATTTTATTTTTATTTGTTTTACTTCATCCCGCTCCTTTTCGAATATGTTGAATGGTTATGTATAACTGTATTATATCCTTATTGTATTTCATTCTATTTTTTTAACACATATGAAATAAATAAGGTTCAAATCAGATATGGAACCAGGTTTCAAAGGGTTAAAGCATTTATCTCACTACCAAGAAATCTTCAGCCAAGCATCAGCAGAGAACATTAAATAGAGTCTGACGATGATGAAATGAGGGTTAGAGATCATTTGAAGCAGTTCATGTTAGGCAAGTTCTTTCTGTGAACACATGCAGCGTTCACTATCAGCCTCGTGCCCCTGCCGCCGCACAGCTCACTGCAGGAACTTATGTCACTTCCTCTCTTATCTTATTGATGTGGAAAGAGGAAGCCCCCTTACATTCCCCAGACCTATTTATCACAGCAGCACAAAAAGTGTTACTTCAGAGCTGAAATAACCAGAATTTTTTCACTCGGTAGCTACTGAACAAATGTTAGAAACAACACCTGCGTTCACACATATCAAACAGGAAGTTGGGGGTTGTTTCTGTGTCTCTTCGTGCAGGCATCTGTACCACCCACCAGGCTTTTTCTGTGTCTTGTACTGTATGAGTAAAAGTGCTGCAGACTGTATGGAACATGCAGAGGAGGTGAGGAGCGCTCCAATCCTTTGATGCCTCTGTGTGCATTTGAAGTATCTCACCGCTCAGCCGTTTAACCCGTTCATGCCCACACAAGAATAAGTTAGTGGCATGAAAGAGCAAGAACAACAACAACAAGCCTCCTCCATTTGGAAACCACCCCCCCCCCCCCATTGTTGCCTTTCAGTTACTTCTTAAGCACTCTGCTTCATTATCGTTTCCGTGATGTTCATGGATCATCAATCAGGCCAGAGGTCCTGTTATTTAGGTCACAGAGTTTGTTGTTCTGCAAGATGTCGTAGCAATGAAAGCCCTTGTGTTTCCTAACATATAAGGAATATTTGACAATGTTCCATCCCATAACTAACACACAAGTAGCTTCCATGGTTACTAACATAGTAAGCATGATTACGTGATCTTCAACTCAAAGAGGTTAAAACCAAGCAGAATTTCATTAAAAAGTAAAGGATTTTTAGTGCAAAACTGTATTTGCATGAGACTAGTATTACCTGGGGACCTTATGTAATTTGGAAATTACCCCCCCCCCCACACACACACACACATTTTTGTTTCATGCGGTGCATTCACACAGAATAAGCTATGTCTCTGTATTCTACTCGAATTTACCGACATTATTCCCCAGATATGATATCAAGGCTCAACGTAACGTCCTCGGATCCTTAAATCCGCCCCCGCTGTTAGCCTGTTGAAAGATAGAAAAATGATCCTTACAATATGCTGGCTGACACATGTCATCCATCTCATCGGCTTTTGAGATTTTTCTCTTCTGATGGATTTGAGCTCGCTCTTTCTGTGAATGGGTCTCCATGTTGTGTAGTTGGATAAAAATCCAATCCTCCTGAATTTGCAACCAAAATGCTGTCAAAACATTAATTTATGGTTTCCACTGTAGCCTCCATATTTCTTGACCGGGACAGAGGCAGAAAATGGTGCATAGGAAAACAAACCCAAATTAGCAGCAAATCACAGAGATGCTGATTCACACAGGACTAATATTATGTCCTGACCTCTGTGTTTGCTGAAATACGATAGGCAATCTGCCCTTGAATTTTCACTTTACAAATTATGGACATAGCTGAGATTCGCATGGGATTGAAATCACATTTAAGTCACAGAAATCCCTCATACTTGGCCTCTCCCACACATAAGGGGCTCTCCTTCTCATTATCGCTCACATAACACGCTTATGTCACCTTTGATTGGAAATAATGACGGCTGGTGCGGTGGCTGCAATATAAACAAACCTGCTAATGTTTTGAACATCCATCGCCGTGCTTTTTGTAATGTTATTGCAAGAGGAGAAGTTACACAACATCACTCAATGGAAACACAGTCATTTTGCAATAGAGTTTCATCGACGTTTCGAAAATATCACTTAAGTTTTGCACAAACCTGTGATGGAAACCGGTCTACTGGCTCTAGATAGGGCCAGTCTGGTTTTTATGTCAGCCACCCTATATCTCCTACACACTTGGCATACAGGAGGAGTGTCAGTTGGTTGCAACCTCACTTCTTGATGCCATGAAATCACACACATCGGACCTTAAAGAGTCACTTAACACCAGGCTGAAAAGCAGTGTTTCTCTGCCCCCGAAAGTCTGTTTCACTAATCAAGTTTGCCTCAATGCACCTGTAGCCACGCCCAACAGTGATGTCATCGATTCTTGGAGTGTGCCTATACGTCACTGCAGTCAGGTGTTAAGTCAGAAGTTGCTGGACTGTGGCGAGACTTTAAGTCCAGCCTTCTGAATGACAGTTTGACTCACTACACCCACATGTCCACACCCCTACTTTTTGCCTCGCTACATGTCGAGCTTACTACTGCAGTCATACTAAACATTGGAATCCTATGTATGTCTGGAGGTGCAGGAACAATTCTTGGCAAGACGGAGCTGTTTGAAATATGGGAACATTTGTTATATGTTGGCCAGACGTTAAAATACATAAACCTCTCACTCAAATGTAGCCCAGTTTCAACCCTGAAGCCTGCACGTCTTTGACCTGCAAATCACCAAATCAGTTCCTCCTTTATTTAGACATTCTGTATGTTATCACAAAGGATATTTTACCGTTTCTGCGCCAACCCAAACCTTTATTCAGCGTCTGTCACTTGGCCGCTGTGTTTGTCTAGGGAGGGCCAGGCTAAGTGGGTTTAAATAGTGCTGCATTACTTCCTCTGGGAACCTGTTAATGGCATAAACACCCAAAAACAACCGCTGGATAGCAACACAAGCGGCGCTGCTAAATCTCACTTGACCTCGGTTTTGTGTTGGAAACTATTTGTTGGAGAGAGTGAGTGTGCTTCTTATCAAATCATAAGTCATGGTAATGTTACAGAGAATCCTTTATTCTGTTTCGGTGACTTATTTATTTCCATTCACAGGAACGTACAGTCGCACATGGGCGAGGAGGCTGAGTAACATGCTTTCAAACAAAATTTTACTAAAATGCAAATGCTATGAAAATAATGTCCTCAAATTATAGCAACAAGCCCAAATAATTTCCTGTAGTGGTGCTTAAACTCTGCTATTTCTGCTTGGCCCTGTTTATTTTTGGGGGGAGGGGGCCGGGAGGACGGGGACTGTGGACACATAATCCTCCCAGAAAAGTGATTTATTTATGAATTCCAGCGCAGAACCTCCCCTCCTGAGAGCCGGCCAGCCTGCCAGAAGTCATTGGCTGATGTTTACAGGACTGGATTGGCTAATTCCCATGGTGCAGTGTGCCTGCAGTGCTATCTTATTTATACAAGGCCTGATATGGGAGAACAGAGGGGTTTATTTTGGGATATTCCCCCTAGATGGATCCGATTTCTCCGACTGGAGCGGTTTCCTCCATACGTGCTGCACTTCAGGTTCTGGCGGCGGGCTGCACGCCTGTGGACACAGCTCGCCACTCGCTCCAGTTTAAAAGGGCTGGATTGGCTCAGCAGAGGAAACCATGTCACAACAACTCGAGTTCGACTCGTGACAATAGACTGAGTTCAGAGACTACACAGGAAGTTAAATATTAGTCTCATAAAAAAGCTCATTGTTTCTCTCAGGTGGAGTTCATTTATCACTTCATTAAACCAAGAATCTCGTCTGCAATTTTATCAACCGATATCGTTAACCCTTTGAAACCTGCTTTTCTTGTGCTGCTTTCAGGCCGCTTTCACAAGCAATTAAACCTTTGAACCTTGAGCAAATTGACGCACTTTCTTTCAAAAACATTGGGAAAAAGGAAATTAGCAACCTGGTAAGAAATGTCCCCAAATTGCAATAAATTAGTAGATTTAGAAAATCATTGTTTTCTAAAGTTAGAGTAAGAACTAACATGATTACATATAACAAATAATTTTGTTGAATTATTTTAATTTTTATGCACGTAAGTCTTGTTTGTTTGTTTGTTTGTTTGTTTATACTTTCTTTTTCTTTTTTCTTAATTTTTTTCAAAATTAATTTTCTTGTACTTTTTACTTATGTCTTGTTAATTTTTGTTAATTTCTTTTTCAGTTGCTCTTTGCTTTTTTTCTGTGTTTTTGAAAGAAACCAAGCCAATTTGCTCAGGTTCCAAAGGGTTAAAAAGAGTTATGACATGGATGACATGGATGGACGGACAGGTGGACAGATTGACAGAAATTTTATGTCTGTCAAGGCTCAAAAATACACAAGCATCATTTTAAGAAGTTGACAGTTTTTTTTGTTTTTTTTTATAAATGGTGGGTTGTTAATGCTGTGACAGAGTTATTTCTCAACCAGCATCAAACTGAAACAGTGTTTTTTGGTTTGAGTGTATTTAATGATGTGATTGTGGTGATAAAAAATGCTTTTCTTTCCTCAACAAATAAATGAATCACAGTCAGAATTTTTGACTGCGAGCAAAACACGTAACTCATGTTTGCCTTTGTCAAGAACAATCACCTCCAGACATTCAAATCCCTTTAGCGTTAGAATATTTCTTTCATGCTCTAAACAAGTGCTAGATGAGTAATTTTTGGAAGGGATGACGTTGAATTCGAAGCACAGCTCTCACAGTCCGTAAATGTTTTAATTACGAAGCACAAACACATGCAGACACAGTCATAACAGTCCATATTTGCAATGTTAAAGCAACATCTGCCTTTTACAGCGCCTCACGTCATTATCTGCAGGTCTGACTCGTGCTTACTGACATATGAAGCCTTTGGTGCCAGAAAAACACCTTGCACCTTCCTGTTTATTTCTTTTTCTATCTTCATCTTCCTCTCTTCTCTTTCTCAGCCCCCTGCTGCTCCTCTCTCACATCCGTCAGTGATTTAATGATTATAGAAAGGGAATGAGGGCATTGTGGGAAGGAGTGCAGGACGTGGACACCCTGGCCCAGATGTTTTTCTGGCTGCTGAGGTGTGTTAGTCGTCTTTAGCCCTCTGAGAGCTGCACATGCAGGGCTGCTGGTGGAGCTGGTCTCCATGACCAAGTTAGGCAAAGGAAAGTCCAAGAGGTCCCTCCCCGGTGTCATTATCTGCTGCACCGAGGGGGCAGCTCTGACTCTGATGATATCCTTAATATTTATGATGTGACTGTCATAGTGGAAAGTAAATAAGTACATTTACTCAGTTGCTGAACTTGAGTATTTCCATTTTCTGCCACTTTATGTTTCTGCTCCACTACATTTAGGAGGCAAATCTTGTACTTATTACTCCATCACATTTATTTGACAGCTTTAGTCACATTGCACATTTAGATTATTGAAACAGAACAGAATTACCCCCACCTTTATCAGCTGCAACATTACAATAATGTACATATTATTATATCAATAATTATGATACAATATTATAACAAACATTATTCTGAAATAGGCTGTACTGCATGATGGGTAGTTTTACTTTTGGTGCTTTAAAACTGGGGTAGGCACTTTTATTTTGGTGTCACTGGGCTAAAATCCCACAATAAACTTTGATCTTATTGTAATTCAGGTGGTTTAGAGAAAACTTGACTTCTGTTCCTCCTATTAGCTCAGTTTCTGGCTTTAGAAAATACAGCTCATTATGCAATACTCGGGCCAATCACAGGTCACTTCAGAGGGAGAGCGTTCCTATTGGCTGATCTACAAATGTAGATTTGTGTGCACGTCACTCAAGACCTGATTCAATGGCACAAAAAGTTGCTATTTCAGCATGGGTGACAGTCTCCTACACTGTAAAGCAACCAAAAAAAGGCAAACAGACTTATCAAAGAGAGAGCCTTAAAATGTGTCTGTCAATAAACACATTAAAACAATCAATGTCAATATCACTGAAGCCTTTTAGAGATGGAGGAAAATATCCTTAACAGTTGAGTCTTCTGCTACCCGGAGCCAAAGGCTTAGTTAGTGAGTCAGTAAAGCTTTATTTATATAGCACTTTTTAAAACTACTATATGGAAACAAAACAAACAAATAAAAACATAACATATGGTGGTAGGCTTGCCTATATAGTTGGCTTTTAGTAGACGCTTAACAAATCAAAGGACTCTGCAAATCTGATGGACTGGGGAAAATTGTTCCAGTTACAGTTGCTGCTTCAAGTTCACTTTTATGTTGATAACTCGAGCTTCGAATCACAGTGTGTCCTCTGCCTCACTTTCCACCTCTACAGACCACCTCGCCAGGAGGAGAGCAGGCGGCAGCTCGAGGGATGGAGCCCCAGTCAGTGACTGCAGCAACCCGAATCCAACCAGTGCAAACTGCAGCTCCGGAGAACGGACAGACCCGACTCCCTGCAAGAGCAGCAGACTTTCAGTTGCTGCCGTTACACAGGTAAGACTCCGTGTTGCCACTCTCCACCAGCACGCTGTGACTCCTGTTGCTGGGGCTTCGCGCAGGCTGAATTTGAGCCCCCATAGCCACCGACAAAAGGTCTGTCTTCCAAGCTGTTGCCTACTCTCCTCCCCAAAAAGCAGTCCACGGCAGAGTGAGGTGGCTGGCTAGCTGATTGTTGTCTCAATCAATGAACAGAGAGGGAGAGCAGGACAAGATGGAGCAAATTGTGCGTAAATGTACTATAAAACAGGACTAAACAAATCAAGAATGGAAACACTGGGCTACTATATGAAATGTGTGTGTATGCCCCTGGCTGTCAGGTGGAGGGGCTTAGGACAGAGAGGGGAGACCTGCAGAACAAGGGTGTGTTTTTTAATGTCTGACATTTTTGTTTTTGTTGTTCTTTTTGCCTTTTCTAGATTTCTCCCTTCACCAGCTTTAGGTAGGTTGTACTTCTTCTGAAGTATTATTTTTAATGCAGGACTGTTCCAGAGTATCTCTACAGTGTGGTATTGCTACTTTACCTTGAGCAAAAGAATTGACATGACATGACTTCTGTCAGCTTTGTGTAACAGTAACTCCGGATTTCTTACAACTTTTTCTGACCTCCCTCGGTAATCACCTTTTGTGATTACTCATGACGTCATAGAGGTGAGCTTGTCTAATCTTTACAAAACGACGTGCGGCTCTGAATAGACAATGGTGAAACAGCGGTTTGACGTTCTGGGGCAATACATCTGAAAAAAAGAAACATTACAAGCTTCCTCGTGCACTTCCTTTTGATACCATAGCTGCTGGGTATTTTTCCACTCACACCGAATAACCATATATCAAGTTTCAGGTGCACATGCAACCGCACACGTGCACCTACACTGTGACATGACATGAAGAGATGAGTTATATCTTTGTGTTGTTTTGCAGTCGTGTGGAAAACCAAAAATAGTCAGTTGGGGGATTACTTTGTTTCCCCCTCAAAAAAACATCTGTAATGGACAACAGACTTTCTAATCAGCTCGAAGAGAGGAAGCCAACTGGAATAAAAACATGACTCGACTCCCACCAAGCTGTGACCACTGTCCCAGAGGCACGACTGTAGGAAACCCAAACACTGTGATCATATTCTTGTAATCATTTGTTAGCTGTGTGCTTTGCTGTGGGATTAGCGTGTCTTGAGAACACAAGATTTGAATATTTTCTCAAACAAGAAGAAGGATGGATGGAGACAGCATGTATTTTACTGTAATTCAACTTCACTAACAGATGTACTGTACCCCCCCCCCCCCCCCCCCCCCCTTTCAATCCACCACTTTCAATCCACCACCTTAAAGTTAAAGAAATCAGAGCAGAATCTAAATAGCTCATTGACACGTTAACTTTACCACCTGTGGTTAATGTATTATACACTGTATGCTTTTGCACTCAAGCAGCAGCTTCCGGGGCTGAAAAATGAAGCTATTCCTTGAATAGCCATTTGAGGCTGACTCCAGAAGCGTGTCAAAGTATGTCAAAGGTGTGAAATGCAGCACAGGGCCGAGGTTAGAATCGAGCGCACAGCTGCTGCAGCGACCGCATAGCCTCCTTACATGGGGCGCCCACTCCACCAACTGAGATACTCGATGCCCCATTTAAGTTAATTGTTATGTTTTAGCTTACTAAAAAAAGTCTTGTTCAGCATTTGGCCGTACTAAAAGATCTTCTACGGAGTTTGATGCTCAGTTTTTCTGGTAAATAGATTTTTTCTTTAATCACAATTAATCATAGACTGTAAATGTGCTGTGTTGATGAAGCTCCCAGAAACAGCACTCTGCTTTGATGACAATTTTTGTAGTGGCCAAACGTGGAATTACAACTTCTACGTCCATCTCAAGATGCTATAGAGAACCCCAATAATGAGTCCTAAAACCTGGAAATTCATTAGCATTTCAGCACCTCCAGTTTCCTCGTCTTAAAGTCAGTGGGTCTTTTTTGAAGGGGTTTTTGGTTAGAAGCCTGAAATAAGGTTTGTGGTTAACACAAGCTTAACAGAACACAGCCTTTACAGTCTAGTTGTTTTTTTTCAATGTGACCGTGATGTAGTTTATTTATAGCCTAACATTAGCTTTTTACTTCTAGCAATTGCATTTAGGCTTCAAAAATCCTCCCCAAATCTCTTACTTAGTTCACGATTAACTTCGGTAGAGCAGAGACTATTTCAAGATTTCTGGCTGTTATTAGGTGGTATAACATAGCCTACTCGTATCCTGCAGCAGGGAAGCCATGTTCTTCTTCTCCTTTTGACCAGTGGAAATGGAAACCAGCTGTCCACATGGTTCAGGTGCAGGTAAACCAGTAAAAATAGACTCTCCACATGTGCACACGAGGTCTGGAGGTGGAGGGGGGATTAAGGAGAAAATGAAATACCTCATGTTTAAATTTAGCAATCGGTATATTGAAAGTTTTATTGAGATTGACGTATTTATGTCTGCACCTTGAACACCCAGAGTACAAGCTGGGACTCGAGGAGGAACTTCTAAATCAGTTATGATTTTTCATTTAGAGATTGTATTTACTTCACTCCAACACAGATTTTTGTCATTTTAGGAATGCTTTTTTCCTTCTCACACGAATTAAGTCAAGCCAATCTCAGAATTATTTCTCATGAAACTGGTGACTCACTCATTAGATTTGCATGTTTAAGTGTAGGGTATTGTTGTAGGTGCCTGACGTCATGGAAGAAGATGTGCAGTTTACTCCTTGTTTATGTAGTAATCACAGAGTTGACTAGATAAAGCTGCACGCTGCTCAGTTTGTTGTGTCCTGCTGTGTTGCTGGTTTGAAGTGGTGCAGATGGAAGATGTTTGTGTCGTGTTTTGTGTAAAACCTCATGTCTTCATGGTTTGGTTTAACATGTCTGGTGTCTGCCTCACTCTCTCTGCTCCGTACTTTAATTCTCTACACCTCTTCTAAAAAGTCTGAGACAAAATGCGACATCAAGTGGTTTTCTGGATTCAAACCTTAAAAATGTCAAAGATAAACTCAAAACATCAGCATGCACCCACGCACGTCTTGCAGCCATCAAGAATTGAGTATTGAGAAAGTTCAGAAACCACTTCCCCATTTTTTTTTCTTTTCTTTGCAAAAATGGCATTAATTCAACACAGGCCCGAGCTGCTCGTACATTGCGCCAAAGTGTCAAAGTGCTGGATGACTCAGATCAGCATAATGTCTCCTTCCTGCATGTCTGCAGAGGTTGTTTTTAGTTTAGTTTGTGCTGAAGTAGTTTAATGAAAAGTGGTTTAAACGCTTGAACATATTTTTTCTTATTTTCTCATAAAGTTGTGTAAACTTTAGATTTTCATGAATGACCAATACATCCCATTTGGAGAAAATCCACTTTTTTTTTCTTTTGAGTTTTTCTTTAGGCCTCTTTCGGGAAATGCAGCTGATGATTCATGATTTTCAAACACAGCTCTCTCTCTCTCTCTCTCTCCGTCTCTCTCTCCGTCTCTCTCTCACTCCCAGCATGAAAAATATATGACACAGATATATGACACATACTTGTCCTTCTCCTCCTTGGTTTCTGGTCTTACTTTGGTTGCGGAAAGCGGATTCATCAAGACAGGCAGGGGCCCCATGATCTCCTCCGTCAAGCCCCTCTCCTCTCTTGCTCACTAACCCCAAACTCCTGTCAATGGTTTCCAGCTGGCCGTGGTGTGGCGGTTCTCCTGGGAGAGGAGGGAGAGGAGGAGCACTCAGCTGGCTCGAGGCTCTGACTTGCACACCATCCAAGAGCCCCCTCCTCCACTCCCACTCCCCTGACCTAACCCCACCCCCCTCTTTATTTGTTTAATTTGTGGAAAAACCCATAAACATTTGTGTATGATTTGTGGAAAGCGTCTGACGGGAGTGTGCGAGCGGGACGGCTGTGTATTTTTGTAGTCAAAGTTTCACATGCTGATTGTGTCTGATGTCTGCAATGACACGCTGAGCTATAGAGGCAAGTTAGCATGGAGCAATTATTTGGTCGTCAACATGTGTTTGGTGACGCAACTGCTGAGAGGGTTAACTTAAGGGGGTTTAAAGGGGTGTATGCGCTTAGAGACACTCACTTTATGTCTTTCATGTTATCTTGATGAGTGCAGCACTTTGGTCTGGTGGTGAGGAACTAAATATAGCTGAGAGCAGTTCAATAGCAGGGCACTGCTTTCGTCAACTTGGGTAAATATTTCTCTTTTGGCAAGTTGTGCTCTCCAAACCTCGCTTTTTCCTGAACATTCAGCAGAAAAATCGAAGAGAGCTCAAACTGAGCTTTGGGTCATGGCTACAGGTGGGCTGGATTTAGGAATTGGTTATTTAAAGGGTAGAGATAAAACCAGAGCACATGACGGTTTAATAACAAACCAAATGTTTAACCCTTTGAAACCTGAACAAATTGGGTCGATTTCTCTTAAAAACACAAAAAGAGGGTATGAGTTACAAGAAAATTACCTGAAATTTAGCACACACAAAAAGAAATGAAACAAGTAAAAAACAAAACAATAAAACCCAACAACAAACAAAATAATAAATCAATATATCGATAAAATATTTTAAAATATTTATAGTAATAATAGTTATAGAGTTTTCTTGACACCTTTCCCGATTGTTTGTGGCTTGATTGCTTTCAAAAACATGGGGAAAAGCAATAAGCAACAAGAGAAGAAATAACCCAAAAATTAGCAAGAAATTAATTTTTAAAAAAAGGAAAAGAAAATTACCTGAAAATTAGTAAATCAAAACAAAAACAAACAAAAATGAAATAAATAAACCAGTAATTTTAAAAAAGGCAAACAGGGCTTGGAAAAAGCTTTTAATAATTATAATTATTTTGTAACATGATTATGGAAGTATGTAATTATGATAATTATACATATAGTTTTTACCTAGACATTTCCCAGTTGTTTTTATTTTTTTAATAATTTTCCAAATCTAGTCATCTCTTATAATTTGTGGAACTTTTCTTACCAATTTCCATGTATTTGAAAAAAATCGCCTCAATTTGCTTGGGGATTGAAGGTTTAAAATCTTGCCAAAGGAGTCTGAAAGCAGCGCATGAAAAGTTATGTTGCTCCAGGTTTCAAAGGGTTAAAACTATTTTTTAAGGTCTTTTTCTTTTCCAAATTTCTTGCAATTTGTGGGACATCTCTTGCCAAGTTGCTTTGTGCATTTTTAGCCATGTTTTCAAAAGAAATCAAACCAATTTGCTCCGGTTCCAGTGGGTTAAATGCATGTGAAAAGCGTCTGAGCGCAGCACAAGAAAACTGATGTCATTCCAGGTTTCAAAGGGTTAAAAAGGACGTAAAAGTGAGTATACATTAACACAAAAACACACAGTCTCGGTCACACACAGTGTCAGGACACCGTTCTGTTTGTCTGCTAGTTTTTGTAGGACGCTGTGTTTACCTAACAGGAGTGACGGTGATGACAGCGTGTTGTCATCGAGGTTGGAGGTCACATGGGGAGGGGGAGTGAGTGTGCAGGCTGCTGATGGAGGGACGTGGTGCTTTGTCACTCCTCGTGTCTGGTCGGAAGACTGAGTGTGTTTGGCCTGGCTCGAAGTATGTGTGTGTGTGAGTGCTCGTGTTTCTTTGCAGCAGGCCAACATACTGCTGGGAAGTTTGTGTGTGTGTGTTATGACTGTACAGTGTGACTTCGTGCTCACTCACAGATTTGCAACATCAGCGTTCATGTTTGGTCTAACGCCAGTTTCTTAAATTTAGTTAGTTCATCACATTATTTTTGGAAGTTTCTGAACACACCCTGTTGTGTCTTAGACAGTGAAATGAATGCACACATTTCAAAAGTCATCCCTAAAGTTTGTTAACTTGTCTTCAACCTAATTCACCATCATAAAACTCATTATAAAATTCATATTTCATCTGTAGAATATTATGAAAAACAGCAAAGTTATAAAATAGTATGTGCTAAAAATTAATGATTTTGTCAGAAACCTCCTTTGCTTACAATAGAATTTGTGAACTTTGTTGATGTCATTTTACTGCACTTTTTTTTTCTCCATAAACTGAACCTTGACCTTGATCTCTCACTTTGCTGAGCACATATGCTCTAGATTCACACCGGCAGCAACATCATTACGTTGCAGTTACATTGTGGTGTGACGCTGTTAAACTACTGCTTAGTCAGTTGTCCGGAGACCTTGTTTGGCCCAGAGTGAACCATGTAAAACCACAAGGTAAACATCATAAGATCAACCAGAGAGGCTTAGTCAGAGCTTTACAAGAGCAAGTGGTGAAGGAAAAACACATTGTTATCTGTGTTAAAGTGTCATCAGGCTTTAAGTTAAATGAAGGTGCAGCTCTGCAGAGCTCTCTCTGTTGGTGAAGTTGGGTTTATGGTGAGTCTTGCATAACTAATGTTGATGCTTAAACAAGATTTCAACAATCTGTCTTAAATCCAGAGTCCATTTTAAGGCAAGGATTTCCATGTCAGGAGAGACAACCGTATTGATAATGAATATGATTGTTTTGGATGTTTACCTAAACTTAACCTGATCGCAAAGCCAAAGTCTTGTGCATACAGTGAACAGCTACATTTTAATTCCAGTCGGCTGCTCATTGTAAATAACAATGAGGTGAATATTCCTTTAAAGATCATGAAAACGAGGTTCCATGATCATTTCAGGAGTGCTTTACATTATTCAGAGCATTAATATCACAGCAAACAGCTATTTGCTCAAGTCGGTCTGATGAATTGTCTCACATATGGCTGCGCAGGACACAATCATAAAAAAATTACTTGGTTAGGTTAAGATAAAAGATCATGTTTTGGATTAAAATTAAAGACTGTGACTTTGAAAAACGGACAACATGACAGTTCCCCCAATGTGAAGCCAAAACATCTCCACCGCCCCCTCGTGTCTGACTGCAGTGTAGGTCACAAAGCCTGCCCCGCTGTGTTAGGGAATGGGACTTAGACCAAAATATTAACGTGCACGCCAAATAAATATTTGCCATACATGGTTTTTGAAGGTCGTTTCATCACCCTACTGTTTGTTCAAGTGATCATTTTTATGATAAGTTCAGTTTTACTGAGTTGTTCAATTCTACAAAAAGGGGATTTTCCGCTATGATTGACAGCTGTGACAGCCAATCTGTGTGTTCGCATTCAGTGGGGCTGCTCGCGATTTGGTTGTTTTGGTGGGAAATTCTCCACCATGGAGATCGCCTCTGAGCAGACTCTGGCTCCGCATGACCTCACTAGCACAAGATTGCAGTGCAGCCTGAATGTCGTAAAGAGTGAATACCGAATTTCTCCATAACAGTATATGTTCATGACAAAATCTACAACAAGGTATCCAAAGTATTTTGTTTACACTCAGAAACACTAAGCTACACTAGCTAATCTGCTTCATATGAAAAAGGGCATCTATAAAAGTAATGCTGTTCAGCTGTCAGGTTGAGTAGTAATGAGGGGTACGTCATGTAGTGTGTGTGTGTGTGTGTGTGTCTGTGTGTGTGTGTGTGTGTGTGTGTGTGGTTTTCTCATCTAAATGACAGTTGCTCGGCACAACTGGCTCATCGTGTTTACTTCTTGTTTTACTTTTATGATAAAAACCACTGAAGCGTTGATGTGCGGCAGGATAAAATGTGGAGTAACAGTCGAAGACACAGCAAACACACTTGGTTATGTCAGGTGCACAGCAGTGTCTATCTAAATTTAGCAAGCAGGAGCTAACATCACCCACCACAAGCTTTTCGTAGACCGTGTAACACTGTAGCGCCAAAACTCCAGTGTTGTGTGTTTTTTATAGGTACTGATAGAAGCTATGTAGTCTGTAGTGAAGAAAAGCCTTTAGCACAAGTGTTTTTAAGCACTGAAGATTGATCTTTAAAGCGATTGATAGTAACAGATACTTCAAAGGAGGAGAACTTCACGCACGCAGTGATCGGCCTGGGAAACTGATCAGAAGCCTGTGGATGGATGTAATCAGAAGAGTCTCCATGCAGACTGTTTCCTTTTTCTTTTCTTTTTTAGATTTCTGGTTGGTCCAAGTAAAAAGTTTTACAATGATTTTCAGCTGCAGCATTTAACAAAGGTGGATTTTAGTGCTGTAATTCTTTGAACTGATAGTTGAGATCACATTTGATTACATTTTCTTTCATTATTTTGGGCTCTTTGGTCACTACATTATTTAAATCCTACCTGCTGGTGTCCTGATGTGATCCGTCATGTTTCTTCTCCCATATGAGGCCATTTTCTGCCATTCAGAAAACAAAATGAGCTAAAACACTTGAGCTTATCCATCAGTAAAGATAAAAAGAGCAGTTTGATAATTTCAGGAAATGCCGTTATTTACTTTCTTTTAAGGGTTTGATGAGAACATAGATACCACCATCATGCCTTTAGAGTAAATTTGTAGCAGCTGGTTGGCTTAGCCTAGCACTAAGACTGGAAACAGGAGCAAATGGCTAGAATTGCTCTCTGCAATGGTAACAAAATCAGCCTGTCAGCACCCCTACATGCCCAGACACACCAAACTGACATCAAAGAATAAGTGGTGACAAAAGGCCAACTGGTTGTCACCTAATATTGCCTGTATCTCAGTCAGAAAGTTGCACTTGAACACACCACAAAACTAACAGCCAACAGCTAAATAACACCTATTGTCTGCACCTACGTGAGACGAAATTACTTTTCATACCAGGATGTGTCAGTAGTCTGTAATTGTCATTTAAAAAGGGAAACCTGAAGATGTTAGTTAGCCAGTTAGCACATAACAACACAACCTGATATTGAAAGAACAAAGGACTACAAATTACCAACCATTCGGAAGTGCATCTGCTAAAGCACTCAGTGGATAAAAAAATAATGTCAACTATTGTTTACAAGTTTGTTTCGATCTCACAGCCTCTTGACTTTAGCCGTTTGTCTGCTTTCCTTACTTCCATTTCTCTTCTTGTGCACTGAGCTGCATGCTCTGTCGCCTCAAATTCCTATTCAAAATGCTGAATCTGCAGAAAAACAGTCAACAAGCACCGAGAAGACTATTTAACTTGTCTATCTTAAGAAGTACAAGTCGTTACAAGGTTTCTGGCGGTGAACCTGTGCAGGATCATTTCCAAAATAACTTCAAAAAGCAAGGCAACAGACACTCACCAAAAGCCCAACACTGGCCCACAGTCGACAGTCAGCTTAAATTGGAAATAATGACGGCTAGTTTGGTGGCTGCAATACAAATAAACCTGCTAATATTTTGAACATCCATCGCCATGTGTCTTGGAATTTTATCGCGAGAGAAGTCACATAAAATCACTCAATGGAAACGCTGTCATCTCGCAATTGTGTTTCATTGGCATTTTGAAAATATTGCTTAATTTTTGTGCAAATCTGTAATGGAAACCCACTTAAGAGTAATTTGTACAAAAACCATAGTATAGATATGTCAGTTTGCTCAGTTAGATGTGCTCTAAGAATAAATGGCACTGCCCTTCAAAGTCCAGCTGAGATGCATCTTTGAGCACAGATTGTCTCTGAGTGACAGGAGTCTTGGACATCAGACAGGTGTCCGACCGGTTGCTCAGGCCGGCTAACCCCGGGCCCCGGGCCTGGCTCTGGTGCCGTAACGCTGGAGGTCAGAGGTTAATGGAGCAGAGTGGCGCCGGCCGGTCATCCCCCAGGATCCTGGGTGGATTTGGTAAACAGTGAAGCTGTCACTGCAGATTAATACTGAGAGGAGGTAGAACAGGGCCGAGCACACAGGGGGCTAATGGCTCCCAACTCAGCCATGAAAGTGCCTGTCTTCCCCATTCTCCTCTCTCCCTCATCCCCGCAGATAAGCCCCGCAGGCTTAGAGAGGGAGGGGAGGAAGGGGGAGGAAGGAGGGAAGCAAAAGGTAGAAAAAGGAGTTAACTCAGAAAAGAGGAACTAACAAGAGGGCAATAATCACAAGTGCACTTGAGCACTTGAAACTCTAAAGAGAAAAGAGGGGAACATCTAAAAGCTTTAAGACCTTTTAAGGCACTAAGAACTTTTTGTTTTGTCCCATTGTATGGATGCAAAACTCTGCCTCGAGGTCATTCACTGGTTATAGCTGTAAGAGCACAACCCCAACTGCTCTCCTCTGTGGGGGATCTTTGGGGACTTTTTCTTTTCTCTTTTTTTTAATATAAAGCGTATGCAAACCTTGACACTGTGGTTTATCTGTCAATGCATCTCAGATTCGAGGGGGCAGCACCCACCACTTTGTATGCAGCTCGTGTTGAGGCAGGATATTGTATGTCATGTCACTGCAGCGCTTTAGATTGTGGTTACACTCTCGCCACAAGTCATGCGACAGTGAGAGAGAAATAAAAAGATATGAACCCCTGTACGAGTCTTATCTTAAAAGACAGTATTTAATTACATTATGTACTAATAGTGCCTGTGGGTTTTTACAGAGCTGTGTTTTCCCAGTTATGGCTGTTTTCAGTTTTTGTTTCATAAGTCATATTTTAATTTATTTGTTGTCATTTAAAACAGTATTATTTCTGGTATTTTTAAGCCTAACATACCATTTAAACATAAACAGAGTAGAAACAATATATTTTTTCTGCTTCAGGTTCCCACTAAAGCACTTGGTAGGATCCCCTGGCAGTGTGTGTTTATATGCTACAGATTTGCTTTAGTGAATACATTTTGGTTCCAGGAAATGTGATATTCTTCTGCTTAATTTATATATATGGTTTCGTGTACATTAGAAACAGAACTTAAGACACAAAAGACTGGAGATCCCGTCCTGTGTCTTACGTCTTTAAAGGGGGGAAAACTAGTGAAATGCTTGATTAATATAAGGTCATAGGTTTCAGGGACTACTTTACTCACAAAAGAACACTTTTATATCAATTACTCACCCTGTTTTATATTGGATTTATGAAAAAGATATTGTAATTGCCTCCAGTATAAATGCGGACTTCAAAAACAGAAAATAGTTCTTGATGAATTGAAGTCACGGGGGTTAGTGTGTAACAACAGCTCAGTGCTCCCCAAATGGACCGCCCTTTCTGATGGGGAACTGAACGTAAAGTGAAACCTATCGCTGCCATCTTCAAAGCCAGACTCCACTGACAAAAACAATAATATTCACCTCACTGAACACTGGAGCTGCTGATATGCCGCTGCCTCCATTACTTTCATTGTTTGTGTTATTGTGTGACTTTGGTTAATCCAAACTAACCCTTTTAAACCCAAAAGTCACACAATACCACAAACAAACTGTTTGAGGCAGCAGTAGACCAGCAGCTCTTGTGTTCAGCGAGGTAAAATTACTGTTTTTGTGAATGGTGTCTGGCTTAGAAGAAACCATAGATAAGCTTCAATCTCTATTCAGTTTCCTGTTGGAAAGGGCTGTCTGTTTGGGAAGTTTTAAGCATATGGCTGGATAAATGAGACTTGGATTACACTTTACTCTCAACTGTTTGAGAGTTTGTAATCAGGTGTTTGGATACAGTTTTGCTGTTGTTTTAGCAGTCCCCTTGCCTTTAGTTCATCAAGACTTGTCTGCTTTTGGATTCTTCATTCAAGAAAAATGGTGTCTTCCTGAACTCACCTCAACACAGGGTGAGTAATTGATATACAAAATGCCTTTTAATGGATGAAGCAGTGGTGTAGTTGTAGTTGATGAGGTGGGTTTACTGCTTGGTAAATGGGTAGTTTACCAAGAAGGAAGTTGTGTGTTCTCCATTTATTCCACTGGCTTTTTGGCTGATAGGTGGGTACACCGTAAACAATCACAAAAAGTGGTGGGTACACCCTGTATGCCAGCTTATACCCTCTACAGCAGTTAAGCCTAAACTTAAAGCCACTAAGGGGCTGCCCAGACAGGCTACTACTTGATGCGCTCACCTGCCACTTCTAGTCTTTGATGCAGTTTATTTCTCACCACTGTTCTCTTCAATGAAACACACAAGAGCTCACCAATCTGTGCTCACAAACATCATACAAGAAACAACTTTTCACAACTATGATCAGCGTGACATGACACAGCATTGAAGTAATAGTTATCAGATATGAAACTCATCATGTCACGGCTCAGTACATTCTTTTTTTAACCTCTACTAATTAAGCTTTTAGATCAAATGATCAAAGACACAGTCTCGGTCACACACAGATGTTCAATGTGAGCATTTTGCATTGGCAGTAATATAAACACTTCTTTCTGCAAAATGGTTTTACAGCTGCATGTTAGTTGCATTTGACCATAAGCTACAGAGGCCAACAGGCAATAGTAATCATGCATAAACATTTTACAACTTCACCAAAACAACAAGAGCACCATCATCTGCAAAAAATATGCTTGGTTGATCTTTTTTTTTTTACCTTTTTAGTTTTTTTGTGCATTGTTGACCTGAATTTTTGTGATCCCGGTGTGTGTGTGTGTGTGTGTGTGTGTGTGTGTGTGTGTGTGTGTGTGTGGCCTATCTGAAACAACTGCACTTTACTGTACACAGCTCCACTCATTCCTCCAATTACCCCTGATGCCCCCTCTCTGCTCTGTTGTCAGTTGGCCTGCGGGGGGGTCCAGAGCTGCGGAGGTTTTGTCTGAGCATATTCCATGCAGTACTCTATTGTACAGTCCTCACAATGGGGATGAGCCTTTGATCTTAGAGGGGTGCACCACTCCTCTCTCTCTTGCTCATCCTCCTCCTCCGTCCTCTTTCTTTCACTTTTCCTCCAGCATTAGCCTTCACCCTCCACGAACCGCCAAGAGGGTCGAGAGGAGAAAAAGGAAATGAAACACTGGTTGAGATGAATGAAAATATAATGAAGTGAAGAGACGTCTGGAGGGAAGCGAGGAGGGGAAAACAAAAATCAGTTGTTATATTCTTCTTGTCTGTTTTTATTAAAAGGCCCGGGGGACGTACTGAGATGGCCCTTTGACAGATTGTTTGTGGTATATTGTTCAGGCCCCTCATCTCTCTGCTGACACTGAGCAGGTGCTGCCAGGGTGAGACTTGAGCTGGGGGGGGCTCAGTGATGGGAGGGATTTCCATAAGGGCTGAGGGATGGGAGTTTGGCGGGGGGGCGAGCAGGACAGTAAGAGTTCTATACATCACCCGATGGAGTCTGTCAGATCAATATTTTCAATACGTTTTGACTGCACTGTTAATTCTGCTGCATCAATTCAACCGCGCTCCCCTACCGGCTTCAGCCACCACAGTGCCCCATAATGTCTTCTGTGCTTGGCTTTGGAAAACAGAGCGCTTAGCCACCCCCCTCCCTCTCCCTAACCCTGCTTCCAATAGCCCAATGCTCCAGTGGGCGTCTATAGATTCCTGGATCCGCACAGCGTTGCATTGTCTCCCCTCCCTGGCCTTATGCCAAGAGCCGAGCCAGCTTTGGAAAAGTTGTACTTCACCAGAGCCTAATCTTTTTTCTTTGCCCCGCTTCTTTTCTTGCTCCCCTCCCTCCTCCATTCTTCCTTTTCTTCTCCCTGCTCAGCTATTTTCTTTATGCCAGAGAGCCTGCGAGTATTTACTGATGCACTGGCATTGAGGGTTTATTGTGTTTGAGGCTGGATGGAGGGCAGAAGGCGGAGTGGAGGGGTGGTGCTGAGGCTGCTGAATAAACAAGGACAGGCATATTGTACAGCAGAGATCTGAGATATGGTCACTTCTTTGTAGTTATGTAAGTGAAAGGTTGGCTTGCCCTGTCACTTAACAGCAGTGGTATCCACTCATGCAGGTACTATTTCTCTGGTTCTGAGATACTCATCTCTGAGATTTCTGCCACTAGCCAAACTTCCACTGCAACATCTCTCCAGAATCACATCCCCGCTGCTCTCTGTGTGCTCCCCAGACATCACTTTTTTTCATTTTCATTGGAGCTACTCGACTAAAGAAATGCTCCCCATGACAACTAATGAACGCGATGTCTTCAGCTTATCTAGTGAAAGCAGTTAGCACTTCATTACATTATCTTTGACTGATTCAATCATTCATATTTATGAAAGTACCTTTAATATAAACCTCTGTCACATGAAAATTTCTTTTCTATTAAATAAATGCGTCAAAAGCCTTTTTGGCCTGCTATACAACTAAAGGGCTTGACATTAAACGTTTTACTTGCCAATAGCCAAACCTACTCTCCAAAATGGTCTGGAATGGTTTCACAGTCAGGAATACAGCCTCTGACTGGTTGACAGACTCAACACAAGGTTAACTCAGTTACTATTATCAACATGGAAAAATATTCAGTATTGAATTTATCATTCTGGAGTTATTTTACAATGTCTCCAAAAAGACACTGCAGTTCAAGGCAGGTTTACAAAGTTTTTGAAGGAGATGCAGTCAGTCTGGAGCAGCAAGAAGATTAGCCTCTGGGCTGAGATTGTTATCATAGTAAGTCTCTCACATGCAGCATTTCAGAGATATTTAACATTAGTAAAGTTAAGTCCCATTTGACATCCTTCACCGCAATGTTTACTTCTGTGTCCAGTATGTCAGACGTTTTCTCATCAGTGCTGTGGTGAGACAGACTGGTGCGCACAGCTTAGCTGAAAAAAATCAGCTTCAGTGATACAGTGTGCAGTTTTTATCCACATAATACTACATTTAAGGTGTATTTTGTAAGGTCCAGCCACTCAGTCCAACTGAATGGGGGGCAGCATTTCATGCTTTAAATGACTGTAAGCCTACAGTTAGTGTTGTCATTAGTTACATTAATATGTTTCAGTAAATACTCAACATTAGATGCTACTTACCCGTCTAAAAGAAACGATGCTAGTTCATCCTTTTACTCTCCTCGAGCTGTCTCCAGTGTTGGAAAGCCTCACCAATATTTACTCTAGTTTTGCTTCTTTTTACGTCACTTCTTTTCTTTGCTGCGTAATGTTGCAATTCAGTACTTGGGCATCTTGGACATAATGTCAAAGGTGTTACTTCTTCACACTGTTGGTAGGATTAGTTCATTTTTTTAATGTTTCAAACCAAAGTTACAAATGCACCTTTAACAATAGACATTGTGATAGAGGATGGGTCAGTAAATGTCTTATTTGGGGAGGCTGCTGATCCCTGTCCTATTGACAGTAAACTTGATGTGTGGTGATTTTGGAGGGCCCCAACAAACAATATTGTCCACTAGCAGAGATGTCGGATCAGATAATGCTTATATCGGTCAACATAGTTTTTCATTTTATCAGTCCAAGGATAAGGACTCACACTTTTGAACAGTCTCTCCTCAAAGTCTTTCATGAGGTTTTATAGTGTTTGGATGTATTTTTTTTGTGAAGGGGGACTGACAACGTTCCTACATACTTTCTCACCTTCATACACCTGGCAACAAGCACACGATGACTTGGCTGTGCTTGTTGGGAATGTGGGTATCAGAAAAATGATATGCCAATCCTGACATCGGACGCTGTTGGCAACCTGACAAGCACTGTTTCTGGAGAGAGAGACGCCGATGTTGAATTCTTTAAATTTTTCAGTCCATTTAGCACAGAAAATAAATTTCCACGCATCGAATTGCAACGAATGAAGATATCACACCTATTTGCATGCTGATAAATACCACAAAAGTCTCTTATATTGGTAAAGAGTCCCTTCAAAGCTTAGTTTTCCTCACTTATTGTGACTCACTCACTATTTCAGTCGCTCATTAACTCTTTTTCCTCTCTCTGCGGGACATGATAAGACCTGTATTTCCTGAGGGCGACTCAGGGGAGTCAGCCTAACTTCTCGGCTCTATCCCTCCACTCCTCCACCCTGAAGTTGACCCCCCAGCTCACTCACTCAGTGTCGCCTGTCCCAGCGGCACCCACACCCTTCAGGGCCCGCACGGGAGGGGAGCATCCCATCCCAACAGCACTCTACATCCCAGACGTAAACAAAGGTGACAAATGGGCCACGATATCAGGTATCAGGTGTCGGCGTGGAAGATTTATAAGGTAACAAGACAATGGGAGGCAGACACAAAAAGCCTCTATCTACCATCAGCGCTTAGAGGGCCGGCTCCCCACCGCAGTAAAACCCACTTTGGTTTCAGCAGCCATGGAGAAAATTATTTCCCCTTTAATCCTCTCAGTATTCTCATCCATGCGGCGCAGATTAGCTGCTCTCACACAGCTGAATCAGATGTTAGCGGCTCTCAAGGAGGACATGTTTTGGTGCACTGATTGAAGACAGAGGAGTCAGACACAAGAGGAGTTATTGTGAAATGAAGGAAGTTCCCACTTATGGAACGGGAAGTTCGGGGTCATTTAGAGCTTGCTTGTGGGACAGACGAGGCAGTTGTCCGTGTCATCCCATTTCACAATCAGCAGCTGTTCAGTACTCACTGTAGTCTTAACATGAAAACTCCTCTGGTCTTTTTGTGATTTTTAAGATTTAAAACACACATTTTGGTTTTTAGTGGTTGATTTCATCTTTTAGAATGCAACAGTTTGTGTGGAAAGAGGAGAAGTGTGCATGGAAACAGTTAAAGCAGCAGTCCACACAGATGTAATCAATCAAGGAGAGTAAAAGACTTCATTTAACACTCCCAGTCTGGAAGCTATAAACTGCTCTGATATACAGACAGTGTACACAGAGCTGAAATGATAAAATATAGCTGTTATCTACATGCATCTGGTTCACCATCACTCCCCTCTGGTGTGGGTTTCAACATAAGAAGGCCTTTCATATTTTAGCTCTGGCCAAGCCATTGAGGCTACGCTGAGATCATATGTGTTGAATTTGTGCCTTATGATAAATAAAATGACATATATGAATATTAGCCCTTTGAAACCTGAGCAAGGTGGCCCGATTTCAGTCAAGAACATAGAAGGCAATGAGCAACTTAACATTAAAATTACCCCCAAAATTAGCAAAAACAAAAAGAAAGTTACAAAAATATTTCCTGAAAATTAGCCAAAAAATAACAACAAAAAAAAACAAGGAAATGACGTGACAAATGTACCTTATATTGCATAACATACTTTAAAATCTATAATTATAATCGCTATAAACATAATTTTCTGGACATTTTCCCTATTTCGTTATTAATGTTATTTTTTTGATAGTTCTCAAATTATTTGTATAAAACTGAGACACAGTACACTGTATCCTCCATGTAACGTTAGTTGCTGAATCAGTTCACTGTAAAAAGCATTGTGCATGATATAGAGCAGGTACAGTAACCACTTTCCTTAAAGTGACTGTAACCATGGTATTTTAGGGTAATGAAGACTCGGTGATGTAGTTGCTGCTAGCTATGTATGTCAGAATGTTGTTTTTTTTTACAGGAAGAAAATATGATTGGATTTTGATTATAAGAATAAGGAGAAATTCATTTTTGTAAAAAAAAAATAAAAAGGATAGTATGATGAGCTTTGCTAGCTTTTTTTTTTTTTAAACATGCAGCAGTCACAGAGCAATGTTATCATTCAATTAGAGTTGTGTTTCTGTCACCCAGATGAATGTTAGTCCAATATTCAATCACTTTTTGCCCAGATTTTGGTCTCTACCAACTCCTAAGAGAAATATCTGTCTGTTTAGCTGCTAAATGCAACACCATGTTTAGCAGGTAGTTGGTAGGTTTGTCTCCATCTGTGTGTGTCTGCTGCTTGATTTATTATTATCAGAACTTATTAACTGAAAACAGCTGCCTGCTGTTATTAGAGCGATTAAAGTGAACCCAATCAGTAAAGTTGCCTTACAGATAGCTAAACAGTTATCTGTTCATTATTATGGGCAAAACCGTTCACATTGTTTTCCCGTTGTCATTTGACTCTTCTCTTAAAGTAATTTTGTAAAAAGAAGCTGAAATCTTCCTGATCCACTCAGCAGCACAGACAGATCTCTCATCCATCCCTGAGGCATCGAGGTGATGACAGGCGAAAGAGGAGATGAGTGTGTTAGGGAGGAAGGGGATGAGGGCGCCACGTACCATGTGATCCACACAGATTTTCGAAACGGTGCTTGTGACACGTGAAAATCCTACTTGCAGTCCTCAAGCCGCACACGCTTTCCCGCAACCTCCATCTCCTCCTACGCCGTGCGCCTACGGCCGCCCTCAGAGGACCTGAAACTGGAGACGCAGTCAGCAGGAGTGAACCTCCACCCTGTCATCCTAACTCTCTGCCCTTTGTCTCTTCACAATGTGGAGCAGTACAGTAAGCGAACAGTGAACAGATTCCTCGCACAGCTCCTCAGGGAGAGACTGGAGCTTTTGGAGATGTGCCTGCATTTAACCTCTTTTTGTTTAACTTCCTGTAATACATCATAAGTTAATGCCAGCGCTGCTCCACGTTTGCTGATATGACCGTCTGCTAACACATTCACTGTTAATCATCTTTATAAGGTGATGATATTTTGGTGTTGTGTTTACAGCATCCTGCATTGCCCCCAGGTGGCAGCAAAATCACTCGTTGCAGGTTTGAAACTTGTAAACTGAAACTGAAAAAGGTTTATTTTAACCAGTTGCCAGTGCAAATCAACCTTTTTAAGTGTGTTCCTTTAAACACTGACAGTATGTTACAAAACAAGATAAAGATGACACTCTTTTAAAGTTGAGCACATCATTCAGGAGTTTTTAATTCACAATTCCTTTGTGAAATCATGGACTATCACCTCCCAGAAATCCCTCACACGTGGCCGCTCCTATGTATAAGGGGCTTGCCTTTCCATTAATGCTCACATAACACGACTGCGTTGCCTTCGACTGGAAATAATGACGGCTAGTGCAGTAGAAATAAACCTGCTGATGTTTTGAACATCCATTGCCATTCTTCATGAGATGTTATCATGAGAGAAGTTGCATAAAATCACTCAATAGAAACGCAGCCATCTCACATGTGTTTTTTATCGATATTTTAAAAAAAATTGTTTAAGTTTTGCACAAATCTGTAATTGAAACCCGCCTAGTGTGATGTCACATTAACAGCAATCACTCCTCAGTAGACTGCTGGCAGTTGATATGAATTTCAGATATGTTTGAAACCGGCAAACTTGTTTGTTTCTGTCGTCATTTTGAGACGTAAAAGTAGCATTTAAAAGTATATTGTTTAACGCAGATAGTTTGACCTATCTGATGTTTCTGCTGTGCTTATTTTATGCATCGTGTTGCCGTTTTGTAAATGCGTTGCTCATGGTGTGTACAAAGCTTAGTAACACTTTAAACCACAAATCAAATCATTGTATCTCTGATTCAACTAACTTGACAACCTAATTTAACTTTAACTGACACAAACCATCGGTTTGTCACAGTTCGCCTCCCTTTTAGAAGCTTAGTCCAGAGCTGTCTGTCTGGATTTCAGAAGTTATTATAAACAAAGATTGTAATTCAGTCTATTGTGTCTATTAAAATGTTGGTGTTAATTTATCCAATTCTAACATCCTAAAGTCATATTTCATAGCTTTTGGCACTACAAACACATTTTCTTCCATCCCAATAGGAGTGGAGAAATCCCAGAGATGGATTTCTCAGAATTGTGTTAGTTGGCCAGAAACACAGGAAGTAACTTAGTTTTTGGCAATATGCATGAACTGACCCTTTAATGTCCCACAGAAGGTATTTTTAGTTACACAATGTAAATCATAGCTTCATCCTAAAATTAGTTCACTGACTGAATTTGTTTATATTACGTTATTTTTATTGCAAAGGGTCATCAGTCTTATGATTGCACTTCACTAAAAGCCACAGAGCAGCATTTTTCCACTGCCGTCTAAACATGGCTTCACACCAAATACTTAAGCCCCCTCAGCGGGCAGTGTATTGCCAGACGGTGGCCGGGGCTGGGCCCTGATTGGCTGATGGCGACGGTTGAATTGAGTGACGGGCTGTCAGAGGGGATCCATCGGGGCACAATGTGCGCACTCAGAGGTCAGCCTGCTAACAACGGCTCCACTAGTGAAGTTTGTTTTCTGGTGAGGAGCCACCCTTTCATGTGTGCCACTCATTATCAGAGCTTGTGCCCCCCGCTGGCCCAAACAAGGCTGTCTGTGTGTGTGCGACTGTTTGTTAGATCTTCCAGTGACCCTGTTTTGCCAGAACTGGAGCGCATACAATCGGGAATCCGACTCAGGTTGACCCGAGCTGATCGCGGCTCAAATGTGTTTTGTTTGGCATCAGAGAAGGTCAGGAGGAATGGCAAACGATGTCTGTTTTATCTGGACAACCTCGATGACTCGCTGTCGTTTTTCTCTCACTTTCCCAAGCCTTTAATAACCACAGCATCTCCCCAGTTATTTCCAGCTGTCTGTGCACCCAGCTTTTACATAATCGACGTTGCAAAAAACATCTTGAAAAATGTTGAGCAGATATGGAATAGTTTCTGGAATGTGACTCCCCTTGGGCTGATGTCAGCAGGGCCAGATTTTTAGGAGTTGCCGGAGAGCAGTAAAGTGAGCAGAAACAGTGGACGTCCTGTGGAGGAACAGACGAGTAAAGATCAATAGCTTGGAGATAGAGGAGTGTTATTTTGAGCTGAAGCCAGATAGACACAGGGCTTTTGTGTTACAGATGAGAGAGAGGCTGAGGCAGTGTGAATTCATGGAGTGTGCATGATGAGATACTGTGTCCCTGCAAGAATGCAGGCGTGCAAACACGTTATGTGTGAATGAGGATGTGTGTTCATGTGCGTGGGTTCAATTGCATGCGTATGTGTCCATTTTGATGTGTGTGTTGATCAGACGTGGTCTTCTCTCTGAGGAAGAAAGCAGCTCACTGTCCTAATGCTGTCCTGGGTCTAAAGCAGGCATGTCCAAAGTCCAGCCCAGGGGCCAATCGTGGTCCATAAATATACTACATATGGCCCCAAAAATTATTGGTTAACCAAGCAAGATGACCTTGCATTTTTTCCATTCACCTCACAAAGGCAGGACTATCACACAATTTTCAGACATGCACCATGTAGGAACTAAAGCAGAAATAATGCCCCTCACTTTCAAAGAAATAACCCATATGATGTTAGAAGCAGCTGGCCTCTGGGTATTTTCACATTATCTAATCTGGCCCCCATTCAAAAAAGTTTGGACACCTCTGGTCTGAAGTCTGGCCCGGCCTAGTCTGAGTCCGGGCCTGCATGGCTGGAGCTCTGTGTCTCTGCACGCTGAAGCCAGGCCTTGTTCCCAGCTGTTTGTTCAGCTGGCCCACCAGCGGGGACACCAGGGACTCAAAACCCCCTTCTCAGGCCCGGTCAGACACCTCCACCGCCGCACCCACCCAGGTCACCAACCTCCTGACCCCCTCGCCCTCGGGTTATTTGCTCCGAGGCCATCGTTTAAGAGGGGTGTTTTGTTCGGCCTTCATTTGGTCTGCAGTCTCCGCTTAGGCTCTTGTCATCAGTGCCATTGATCTGCTTCAAATGAGCTGATTAGGGGGCCTGCAGTTTGTCCTGTTGAGTGGGCCGGACTAAGCCCGGCTGAGCTCGGCAGGGTGAGGAGGGGGTTATGAGGATGAGGGACGGGGGGGTCAGAGTGCACGCAGAGCAAACACAGTTGGGCATTCATGCTCGAAGATGCAACATGAAATTAGTGGTTGTTTGAAGAGGATCGGATCAAGCCCGTTTGGTCGTGTTTGTTATGTCAGCTCCAGCCCCTGTGGCTTTGGTGATGCTGCAGCGCTCAGATCAGTGTTGTCTCTGACGGCACTCTTTGATTTTCACTAATGGACATCATAGAGCCCTTTCACTTTGTCTTTTTGCTTTGTCAGGCTTATTTAAAGCTTGCGTGGCCTTTTTCTTTTTGTATATTCTTTAGGTCAAAATGATGAAACCACACCCTTTTTCAAACATTTTGACGTGACGACAGTCCAAGTGGGATTGAAACATTGTCTTCATTAAACATGTATGGCATGGAGTAAATGTGCAGGTTTTACTTCTTTCCTCATGTGCTCCTTTTTTTTGATAGCCTTGCTCCTACATGATGTGCGTGTAATTGCTCTCTCTCATTTTCTTTTTGCAGCCATTAAGGTTACGTGCGGGTTTCAGTGATTTTATGAATACCGACTATAGGTATCATATATTTTGGTCCATGTCCCTACCAATATTAATGTGCTGCCTAATTAGCATGCTCAAAGTTGAGCATGCTCAACTGTTATTGGAGAACAGGGCAAAATTCGGCAGGCTAAGTCTGCTCTGTGCTCCAATAACAGCTGAGCAAACTCTGGCGAAACCTAATTGATACAGTTGTATATCAATTACTCATCTTGTATTACGTTGAATTTGGGAAGAGAGTGTTTATAATATTAAGGTTTTATCAAAAATGCATGTGTTTGGGAAATACTGGGCATATAACCGGATAAATGAGACTCATTATACACGAATACTACACGAATTGAAGGATAACAGATGTTTTGGTATAGCTTTGATGTTACTGAAATGGTCCCCATTTATGTCAAATGATCAAGAATTTTCTCAGTTTTTGGTTTCTTCATTCAACTTTCTTTTCAAATTTTTTCATTGATTTTGCACCAGTATTAAGACATTGAGTAGGAGCGTAACTGAAATGTCAAAATAGACTTGTCTCTTATTGACATAAGATATACAAGAACATGAGACGAACCAATTATGTTAACTCGTTCCCTCATCTCCCGCATCAATAAATCCCACGTACCCTCATTCCTAATCCTTCCTGTAGGTTACAAACTTCAACACTTTAAGCTGCGAAAATAAATTATGAGAGAATTATATGTAGTTAATTCATATAAAACAAAATTGGTATATAGAGAAAAAGCAAATGAACAAACAAACCAAAACAAGAAAAAACTAAAAAAAATTCTTCATTCAACTTTGAGGTTGTTGGAAGTTTTTTTCTTTGCAGTTTCAACGTAACATCGAATGAACAACTGAGAGACAATTGATTATCTTGTGGGTAAAGTATTTCTTTAAAGGTAGGACGTGTGGTGCTTTTGGGCTACCTACAGCACTGCATGTCTGCCTGAATACATGCATGTGTGTGCATGATTGTGCACATCAATGCATTAATGTGTTAGCATTTGCCTCTCTTTCTATCAGTCTTAAGGCCTTATAATTACAGTCTTAGTGTAATCTAATACTCCCACCACTCCCTGTATAAACGGAGAGTCCTCCCTCCTCCAGGCCGGGATTAGAAACGAGGCCTTGCTGAATGAGCTGCTCATTACTCTGAGACACTTGTCAGGGAGACATCAATAATATCAGAGGATTGGAGTTTGTCTAAGACCCAAAGATAAGGAGCCGAGCCAGTTAATGACAGACAAAAAGGGGTTACCTACAATTACTCACACAATTTGTCGTGTGGGCTTAAATAGAGAGGCAGCGATTTGAAATAATGAACAGTATTGTATATCAGCGTAATGCGGACACATTGTGCACATGCGTGGTTAGAGACTCTCTTCATATATCTGCCTCGGAGCAACAATGACGCCTTTGTTTTCCTGCTTGTTTACTTGCAAGCTGATATTTTCCAACAATTTGGGCTGGTTTATGGTGCGAAAACGTTTCTTCCAGTGGGATAGTGAAACTGCATTTGTGTTGGATGCATGTCACGTAATGATCCAGAGCAAATGAAGCTGTCTTCCTTCTGCCAAACTCATTTTTTTAGCTATAGACCTCAGTGCTATGCTGTGTCATAGGTCAAAGTTTACAGGGTTAGGGTCGGATGGACACTGTGTCCTCACATCCGTCTTCATTAGAGGTCTGGAAGTACTCACTGAGCAGACCTCCTCTTCTTCTTTCTTATTTAAAACTATCTGTCCATTTCTGATAAACAGCTGCATCAGAAGATGGGGCTTAGCAGTGTCAACACACAGAGGCCTGACATGATCCACCAGTGCGCTGCAGCAAACAACACTTACTCGCTCTGAAATGCTCTTTGCTCTGTGGTGGAAAAAAGATTTAATCTATTCACATTTTCATTAGTAATTAGTTTATTTTTGCTTTGAAACACATTTAGATGATGCAGTACTTAAACAATTAGAGACAGATGCAGATGTCAGCCTTGTTTAAGCCTGGAAATTAAGTGTCCAACCCCGCCTGCTCACTTTTTATACATCACTGTGGATAAAATAGTCAGTTAAATACCAACAGTGTACATATAAAGTTAAAACAGCGCTCCCTTAAGAGACACAAACTGCAAATCTTGTACTTTATTTCACATAAGACAACAATTTGCAATGGAAAATTAGCATAGCTGAGGAAAATTGAATCTTTTACACATAACAAACTTTTACGACCTCCCTTTTCTCTGTCTCTTGCAGTTAAACATATTTTACAAAAAGAAAACCTTGTGTAAATGCTTCCCTGCATCAGACACACACGTCTGGAAACAGTATACATTTTTGGCTCCATCTTTTGTAACATCTGCTTTTTCATCCATATGTTTATTATGCATGCAATCCTGAGATAAAGGAATGGTCACGCTGCCAATTGAAGAGCATATTTCACAGAAACAACAAGAGAATCATTGCAATAACTCAGCAGTAATTCTTCTTTAAAGAGCAAGAGCAGGTGTATTTCAATTTTGTATCAGTATGGATATCATGAATACAATAAAAGTGAGACACTGCAAATCAGAACTATTCGAGAATATTTGAGACACAAATTAGCAGCATTAGTAGTAAAAATAGGGGGCATATGACCACAGGTCAGCATGAAAAATAAATATTATCTTTAAAAAATGTAGTTAGTAAAAATAAAATGTCTACATTCCAAGTGCTACACTAAATCATTAGTTATTTAGACTTTTCTCTAATTTTGCTTTTTTTTGGTCTTTTTTACTTTTACCTTTTTGGACCTGCTTTTATGTTTTCCCAACCCACTGAGAAACAGCAAAGCTTGAGTTCATGTGTCTTTGAACACAACCCTTGCAATAAAAAACACCGAGGAACCACTGCCTCTCACCTCTCTTTTTAGAACCAGAATTTGTAAGTGTTTTTACAAACAGTTGCTGGCTTAAAAGTCAAGAGGAGCACTGTGGGCAGTGTGTGCAGATCAACAGTGTTCAATGCTGCAATTATGCAGTTATGCAAAAATAAAATAAAGCTGTGATAGCAATGCACAACAAGTGAATGAAAGATAGCAAATTTTAAGAATTTATATAAACATATATGAGATGCAAGGACAGTGGGTTACATCCATAGATGCCTTACTTAGCTAGCAACTGTCTCTTTCAGTGCCGCCAATTATCAGGCCCTGACTTCTGGCAGTCTGCTTACGTCATGCAAATGTTTACGTAGTTTCATTTAAGAGCAATAGACGCAGCCAGGCGAGCTCCTTTTCCCTGTTTCCAGTCTTTATACCAAGCTTAGCTATCCATAGCTTCCGAGCTTTCTGTAGCTTCATTTTAAATGGGCAGATATAAGAGTAATGTTGCTACTCTCATCTAATTCACAGTAAGGAAGCAAGAAAAATAATATTTCCCAAAATGTCAAACTATTCCTTCGGGCTAAAAGCCTTGATCCATCTTGCATGAGTTCACTAAAAGTATTCTTTGATATGAATCCATCACAAAGAGTTTTGAGCAGTTGCTACTTTGGATTTCTGATCCTAACTTAAACATACAAGTTCAAAACAGCTGCTGTGGAAATCAGATCACTTACAGATCTTATTTTTTGCTAACGTCAAAGCAGTCCACAAAGCCCACTAAATGCAAACTTTATTCTCTTGCGAGCCACTCTCTGAAACATGACTACTCCTGTCATGTGGCTCTAGCTATAGAGAACCTTCTTGGTTTCAACCCCAAAGTTCGGGAAGCCGAGGCCTACGGTGGTGCATCAAACTAGATCCAAACTAGAATGAACTAGATTGACTCAGACACTCAAACCAAAACAGACCAGACACAACACATGCGATGGGACTGTCCCTCTTCCTCCCCGAGGTCACGATCAGAACAATGACATCACTGTAGTGTTGTCAGTCTGTGACATTACCGAATCTGTGGCGAGGACTCGAGGGGGAAAAGAGCTGAGGAGCGATGAAGGGAATGAGACTGAAAGACGGAGATGGAAAGAAGGATGCATTGAGAGAGACAGGAGCAGCTTCAGAGGGAGAGAGGGAATAAGGGAGAGAAAGCCTCGAGCTGCGGCTTGGCTGAACTCACCGTGAACCTCGGCAGATTTATTTTCTCCGGAGCCTGTTGCTCACTCAAAGGGGGCCAGATTTACATGCCTCTCCTTCGGGCTGCTGTGAAGCTCGGCTAGGGGAGCTGAGAATGGGATAAGTAGGCTGAAGGGACGGGACAGAGGCAGGATATAGAAAGAGAGATTCACATAGAGTCCACTCTCTTGTCCTTTATTTTGCTGCTTAAAAATCAGGCCTGCAGCTTCATGTGGAGCATTCAGGGCCTACAAGCTCACCATCCTAATGAGAAACACTCCCTCCATTAAGCGGGGTGTTTCATTTTAAACCCCGCCATTGTTATTGACAGGCTTGGTGTGAGTTGATGGATCCCTGCTCTCACAGCCTGCGTCCTCTGTGGTGACATACGGCGAATGGTTATGTAATTGTTTAACATGATCTGGTTTTATGTAAGCAGTAACGTGATGTGTTGTACGCTCACATGTGGAGACACAAAAACATGAAAAGACATGTACGCAAACACAGGTGCTTCTAGTAAGATGTCATACGCAACTCAGGCTTTATATTACAGTAAAGATGAGGCAAAACCACAGTGTGGTGCAAGTTGTGACGTACTTTTGTTTGAAAGCAGCTTTCTTTTCGATCTCTTTGATATGTGGCAAAGCAGAGACAATGTGTGGTCATGCTGAGATACTGTATTTAAAATATAGGTTTCATAACAAAGAATTTTTCATGTATCCAAATCATCAGCTGTAAATGTCAGGGTTTTTTTTAACCTTGCAGTCAAGGCACAAGAGCCTTATTATATACATTTTGAAACATTTTCAGTAATCCGGCTGACAGAAATTCATCACAGTATGAAACAGTGCCAGTTTCTCTGCTGATGGTACTTTTGTTAGACTTGAAGGCAATATAGCTACAAGACATTATTTAATTTAAGTCATTATTCTGTCACTTATTCTAAGAAAAACTATTTCTCTTTTTATCAATGTCTGGTGCCAACTGTTCTGCCAGCTGCAGCATTACCTACAAACACAGGTGGAACCAAGTCATTATTTTGCAAGTCACTAGCAAGTTTTTGCACTCAAGTCCCAAGTCAAGGCAGGCAAGTCTTAAGTTTGAAGCTTGAGTTTCGAGTGCTAAAGAAGTCACAATGAACTCTTTACCAAATGTAATGCTAATTTAACAACAGAGTAATTATATATACAATTTACAGAAATCATGACTTTGTATGTCAAAACAAGTGAGTTATAAAGGCACTTACCTAATGCTGCGAATGAATAGCGTTAATGTTAAGTTGCAAGCCGTTTTTGATTTTGTCAAATTAAGTCTACCCAGTGATGGCAATGTTGGCAGCTGGTATTTGGCCTGTTTTTTTGGCCCGATTCTGGGGCCTCATTCATCCCAACTTATTTCTTCCAGTGTGCCTAGTTCAGGCTAATGCTGGGCCAGGTCATTTTGGCTACGTGGATTGAGTCACCAAATTTGTGACTTGTGTCCAAATCATGTCCACACCGCTGACTAACACTGATGGCAACTCTGGGTTTTTGAGAAATGTTGCAAAACCAAAAAAAAGACAAAAATGTGGACAAAGAATCTGTAATGCCATTCCTGAGGAACATTTTACAGCTCAAATTTAGTCCATCCATCCATGTTTTGAAGGGGCACTCCACCAATTTTATGCATAAATTCTGTTTACATCACCTTGGATTGGGCTTTAAACAGAGCAGCCGTTATTAAACCAAAATCCTGAGTTACAAACTGAAAGTGGGGCGTTTGACTCGGCATTAAGGGTGCAGAGAAGAAGATGGAGAAATGCACTGCCATTAGCAATAAGGGAAATTTACGATCAGAATTGGGATGTTTTTTGATGATGCTGCTAGTATTGACTTAAAGTCGAGATTTCTTCTTCTTTTTTTCTGTTTTTTTTAAATCTGTCTCTTTTTTATTCCCTAAATTAAGTACTAAATCCCTAAGTACTAAATCATTGGAGTGGCCCTTTAAGAAACCAAGTCATCCTTGCTGCCAATTTGCCTCAGTGGCTAACCACAGTCCTGCAACTAAGAAAAATATCCCCCCTGGAGCCCAGAAAGCATTTTTCTCATAGACCACCATTAAAACAGACGTCTGTGAAACTGTTGACAGGGTATCTCTAACTACAGACAAGACTGATTTCTATTTGTGTCGTGAATTAAAAGGTTATAAAGGTTATAGATTTGTAAAACTTTCCCAGAGCCTAGTAAAATGACTGTTAAGACTATGTGCTAAGGGTCTAAAGCAAGGACAAAATGTTCATGTTCAGTGGACTACACAATACAGAAGCAAATCAGGCAGAAGCGCTGGATGAGCAACTTTTACTGGAAGTAACGGGTGCCATTTTAGTGGTATCTAGTCTGGTATCCAGTTCTCATAATACATCAGTGGGTTTACCACCCACAACATCTTATTTCTTGCTAGGAGCCAGATAATCTCATTTTAATCTGTGGTATGAATTCCTGGAAGGGTACATCAACCAACAAAGATGTGATGTGATTGCCAATAAAGGTGACCATACCGCTGAACAATTTCCAAACAGCCACAACGACACTCTTTAAGGAAGTGAAATTAAGGATTAAAAACCTCTGATTTCTTGTGAAAATGAATCACATTGTTATTCAACAAGGAATTGGAACATTTTCCCAGACATGTAAACACAAGTCTGTTATCCCTAACGTGCACAAAGTTGCAAGGGCCCATTCATAGCTGCTTGCAGCTTTAATTTTTGTAAGTTTTTTGGGGGGGGATCTTACTTCCCAGAGATCCATACAGTGTATTTGGATTTGCACTTGTTTTTGAAATTTCATCATCTGTAGTCATTGCTCTTTTCTTTGTTTGCTCAGTCATAGTAATCGTTTACTTACAATACAAGCAAACACCAGAAAAAAAGAGTATGCCATTTCACACACAAGGGAGTTGCAGAGCAAATTTGTTGCATAAGGTTAACCTGTCCTCTCTGTCGGACCAACCACTGCTGGAAAAGTTTGTGCCGCTTGTGATTTTTCGCAGGAATGTTACCACAGACAACCAGTTTGTGATACTGCAAATGCAAAGGCTTTTATCAGAGGACCAAAGGCTCAGTCACCATTGTGTTACCTTGTTCCACAATAGATAGTGACTTAACAGACATTAATTTAAATGAAAATCTTTGAGATTTAAATGCTGCATCAAGTATTCCTTTAAGGCATACATGAGAGCTTATATATAATGCCTTGGAACAGTGACAGTGGCCCGTTTTGTATCCAAAAGTCAACTCAAACTCTAATTTAAACAGGATTTCCTCTTTTCCTGCAGTTCTAATTCATGTACTGTAATAGTAGAGGATAATACTGTATGCAAGCTCACACTGGAGCCCACTGAGGAAGAGAGGAATTAACTAGCTGTCCTGCACCTCTGACTCAACTCTCTGTGAACTGCTTGTGGAACCAGGGGTCAGTGACTCTGGGTTTCGTATCATTTTTCCCCTCCCACTCCTCTGCTGTTTTTGCTGGGGGTGAGTTAAGGAGGACTGGAGGGGGAGGCAGGAAGGCTCTCAGCTCCTGATCCCAGCAGAGCTTAGGAGAATTTTGGCTGCTCGCTCCGTGTGACAGGTAACGCTCAACACGCCTGTCTGAGTGGCCCAGCTGTGACCCAGAGAGGGAGGAGGTGTGAGGGCGAAAGGGCAGACAGGAGATAGGTGTAAAGCATTAGACCTCGGCCCTACTCACTCCATTTAAACTCATTTGGCACATGTTTTAGATTTTACAAATTAGTCCAAGGATGTGGGAAAAATGAAAACATAAATTATCTATGTTGGTGCAGCAGATGTTCACTGATGAGCCAAACACTCAGTGCGTTATTTGTTTTTTGCACATGATTTCCTTTTCTTTCTCCAACGGTGCAATTTCTGTCTTCCTTCCTCTATCAAAAGAATCGAGTCGTGGACTCTGCTAGGGAAGTTTTGATTGCGTTTGTGGTATAAACTTGCTAAATGTGTAGTTTTACTTCCCTCAAGTGCAAAGTAAGTGTTGTGCTAATAGCAGTGTTTTAATTTGCTGAATCAGATGAATTAGTAGTGTTTTTTAGTGTGGTATCTGGTGTGAAATCAAAAACAGAGAAGTTGGAGAGGACATTGTTTTAACCCCTTAACAAGTATCTGTTTGCAGATGTCATTGCAAACTCATACTGTGCAGCCAAATGTTGTTCAAGCCTATAAAACTTTTTTTTTTTAATTCTAGTGAAAAATCTCCCAAAAAAATGATATGTCAATCTGAATTCAGGGGAAATGTGTATTAAATGATTTATACGTGCATACAGACACATAAAATATATCTATTATATTGTAAATTGACAGCACTGTGCATGCAAAAGGTTTAAATATTTCACTCAGGATAAATATTATATTGCTTATTGATGTGCTAAAACAATCAGACAGAAAATAAAGTGTGTGACAGAGTGGAATAAGATGATTTTAACATACTCTGAACCTGCAGTACTTGGCTTTCAAAAAGTCAAAAGTCAAAAAGCAGCAGCCAAATATGCTGCAAATGAGATTGATTTGACTCAACTAAAACAACACTGTTACAACCTGAAAACCAAAACAATGAGCTGAAAGATGATAAAGGGTCAGTTCACCTCAAAATCCAAAGTAGTGCTATATATCAGTCTAGATCTTTTGGATGTGAGTTGCCAAGTGTTGGAGATATGAGCTGTAGAGATGTCTATAGAGATGTTTACATCTTAAAGAATTTAAATCATTTTTTTTCCTTTCAGTTTTTGCTCTTTATTCTGGGATTACTGATTGCTCTGTTTTTTTCATTTCAAAATCTTTCTGTAAATTTGGAAATAGGGAATAGTCTTTTAGAAAAAGAACACGTTAAGGGGTGGTAATGGATTGACGTGAAGTGAAAACGTACACTCTGGTTCTTTTTTTTTTTAATTAACACAAACAAACAAAAGGAATAGAGAAGCGTCCATCATCCATTCATCCACCCGTCCTCTCCTCCCTTTCTTTCCTCATTTGTAGTCAGTACTGAAGATGTGTAGGGAAATGTAGTGGAGTAAAAGTGACAGTTGACAGGCAAATAAAAAAAATTCGAGTAAAGCACAGATACTCCCAGACATTACTTTATTACACCACTGTACTCACATACTGCACGTACATTAAAAGACACCAGATGTGAGCACACACAAGCACAGACACAGTAAAACCACATGTTTGTGCACACATAAAGATGTCATTTTTTTAGGCTTATCAGACCTACGTGCACACGCTCACTCTCCTGCACACCCGAGGCAAGAGTAGGAGGAGCAGATCAAAGAAGATGTAGTTAAAAAAGAACACCCAGGGACACCCACCTCCACATAAACAGGGGATCTCCTTACCAAAAACAAAGAGGCCTGAGCAGCCAACCCACATCCAGCGGAACAGGGAGGGGTGAAAGGGGCTTCAGAAAAGAGGAGGGGGGATCAGAAAGCATGTTACATGGGCGGAAAGGTAGAGCAAAATCATTCATTACTGTAATTACAACCTGAGCCCACTTACTCTTTCATTCAGCAGGAGGAGAGGAGAAAAGAAAAGAGGGAGAGGAGAGCTTAAACTTGCCCGCAGAAGTGTTTACCACACGCTGGGAGATAACTCGTCCCGTTTCTTTCTTCGGATGAACACACATAAACACATTAACAGAGAGGAACACACATAACACACACTGCGGGGGTTCCCTAATCAGTCAGAGTGATGCGGTTTGTGTCAGTAAATGAAATGAGCTATTAGAGGCCTGTCTAAGTGTCTTCATCACAGCATTTATTTTCCCTCCCTGCACTGAGTCATGCCGTCCCTCCCCACCTCGCTTCACTCATTATACCTCCGGAGCAGAACGGTGTTTGACTGGAAGATAAACATTTCTAACTTTGTTGTTTTTGTCCTTACGTCTCCAATGGGACAGCTTAAAGGAATAGTTCAACTTTGTTTTCTTGCTGAGATATGATGAAAAGAAAGCAGCTGTAATCTATGTATTTTTTTAAATAACAGTGGATCATATTAACATTAGAAGCTTTATAGCTCCTTTTAGCTTATTATTTTTCATTATTTTACCTTGTTGGTTCACTCTTATTGCTTTCATAGTGTAGCAGGCAGATGTTTTCAAAAAAGCTCTGATAAACCAAAAGTACTCTACCAACTAACAAAAGCACAAAGTTAGCACCTAGCTGGTGAACATAATGGGTCATCAAGCAGCTAAAAATGCAGATATTTCAGACAGACACATACAGAGCTAAAAGGAGCTTGAGACTCACCAGGTGGCCAGGAACACAACCCAAATTATATCTCCTACATGTGTTAATAAGAGACTGTTTGCTATTAGCTTAGCCGTATAAACTCAAAACATGTGAAATGATATGTGAGTGATGTTTATAGCTGGTTTCAGGTTTCAAGGTTTCGTGTAAAATGCCTTATTGACCCTTTTAGATAAAATCCCCAGCCATATTGTGTACCTATTTAACAATATATTTGGGAAAAAAATTAAAAAATACTAACTTTTTCTCCTTGTAAAACATAATATGCTGGTGTTTACAGAAGGAAGGTTTAGGTTCAGGTTTAGTTTATATAAAAGGGACAGTAGTACCAAACTATTTCAAATAATATAATGACATGCACCCATCAGTCAATCTACAGCTTTTAACTGTGCATAGCTAAGCTTAAGTTAGCTAGCCAGCAACAGCATGCTATGTCAGTTTATCTTCATTTCCCCCAAAAAAACATGGTTAGTGGCCCACTGGCAAGAATTTATTCACTTTAAGGAAGGTAAGGTGTGACATTTTAAAGTGAACTGCTTCAGCAACTGTCGCTGGGCTACACAGAACATACGATGTACTTCTCTCTCTCCCTGACGGATATTACTGTCTCATCAGTGTGCACCTTTGGGGCGTCATCACTGTGAGGCCCAAAAGGCCAACAATCACATCAAATTCCTCCCAACATCACATCCTACCTGCCTATCCTGTGCTACTCAGAAATACGTCTGGATACTGACAGTCAATACTCCCAAAATATCATGTAATCTGGACTTTAAATATGAAGCTACAGTCAACAGTTATCTAATTTTCGCACAATGACTGGAAAAGGGAGAAAACTCTAGCGCTGTCCAATGGTGCCAAAATTTGCATATCAGCATCTCATTATATCTCATTTGTTTAATCTGGTCTTTTGTGCCAGTTTCCCCGGATTTATGTCTATTTGCTAACCTAAACTGACCAGCTGGATCTTGCTTTATATTCAACAGACAGATTTAAGAATGGTATTGATCTTTGCACCAAACTCTCTGCAAGGAAATAAAGAGCAAATCTATGATGAGTCTAGGCCAGGTTTGCAGTTATTGGTGCTAACAGCACAAATGGTGCTCACAACAGCAACAGTGCTGACAGAGGTAACAGTGTTAACCTGAGGGCTGGCATTCCGCTTCTGCCACTGGATTATCTGAGTCTGTCGCTGTGCAGCGACTCTGTCATTCCTCGGTTCGGCAGGTGTGTGTTGTGCTATCATAGACTGTGTGTGCTTCTGGGTTAGCTGCTAACAAGAGTCGCTTCGCAGTGGCTTGTTCTTTGTTTCAGCTCTTCCAGCATCACAGAGCACAGAATGTTGATTAGTTCATGATATTGAAACCTGATTTTACATACTTGGTGATTTATTTAATCAGTTGATTTTGGCTGGGATATTAATAACACTTTTTTTCTTAAAAGACTAATTTATTTTTGTCTTTTTGGATATAAGAGTGCTATCAATCTACACATGTAACTCTCGACAAAAAAAAAAAAAAACAAGCATATCCTAAGATCTTGAGCTCCTCCTTCAAGTGAAAAACAAGATTAGAGTGTTCATTTCTAATCATCAAATGTAAGATATTACAATACACTCTTTTTTGTACCCCAAACACACAACTGACCAAACTAAGTTTTAGTTTGGTTTTAAAAATCTCTTACCTCAATCACTTTTACAAGACTGATTTTGGGCACTGAAGTATTTCTGCGTCTGTTTGTGGAATATTTTCTTAAGTAAGTTGACTCACTTTGTGACCGCAGCTTCCAGCCTCTTGTCTTTTTACAGCCGCTCCTCGATGTGTTTACCTTGCTCTCATCTCCTGAGTCCCTCAGGACTTCCTAAACACTGCCCTGGGTGTCCCTCTGGGGAAACAAATGTGCTGGAGAGAAGGAGGGAGACAGTAGCTTAATGTGATCTGAGGACAGCAACAACAATGCCTGGAAAGTTCATGTAACGGGCCACATTCTGCTGTGGCTTCAGATGAAGGTGTTTCCAGTCACTCAGGAGACCTACAGGTGTTTGATCTGTGCCAGGAAATACACCTCGGGGCACGCTATAGCATTCATTCAGAAATATGATACTGTAAATGCATAGGAAAGTACATAACACATGTGATACTGAGTATATGTATATGCATGGGTGTATCAGGCATTATATGTACTGTGTGTCGGGTTTGTTCTGTGAAAAATTGGAGCCAGAAAGAAAACAAGACTTCTCTGTAACATTTCTACTTAGATTGTTATTCAGTGTCATCACAGAGAAAAAGCACACGGTGCTTGGTTGTGTTTTGGTGTTTGCCTCCATTTCATATGCATGTTACTGGAGGTCATGAGTCTCAGTCTCAGGCAGAAATCTGATTTTTCACAGAGCACAGGATTTAAAAATCTGCAAAGGCTGAGTGAATCTCTACTCAACCAGCACAAAGACGGAGCACAAGTGGCACCTAGTGGACAGCAGCAGTACTGTCACTCACAGAGAAAAGGCTGTTGAAGGCCTTGTTTTTCATCTAACTGACTTGATGAGACATGAGCAGAGGAATAGCTCTTACTTTACATGTTTTTATTGAACTTTTTTACTTGTCCAGGGTGGTTGTAAAGCACTTTGAAACAATGCTTTAAAAGGTTATGCATAAACAAAGTTTTAGATATGGTTATAGCTTTGTAGAAAGTAAATGAATATGTTTATGTTTTTAGCACCAACACAAAGCAAAACAAGATAAAATTTCAAATAAATTTCAAAATATCAAGGGCAAACTGTCCTAAGAAAGAGTTAAAAGATACTTTCACACTTTGGATGGCTGAGATTAAGATGAGAAGACTGACACTGTTATATATAGTTAAATATAAACTGTAGCCAGCAGCTCGTTAGCTTAGCTTAGTGGAAGCAGCTTCCCTGGCTTGTTTGAGAGTTTTAGGTCACATCCACAATAATACAGTTTTGTTCAACACGTTTTCACTCCAAACTCATGACGCTCGGTCAGTGACCTTTCACGTCAGCTTATGACATTTTAGGTATCCTTGTGCCTGAGCTATTTACCCTCCGGGATGCCGCTACGGTGATGTCAACAAATGCATGTCTGGTGGGATGTAGTGTCATGGTCTCTGTGTTCACACAACAGCGCGGACTGTCAGGGTGGTTGGGATTAGGCACCAAAGTCAGGGATGTTTAAGTTTAGGCAAAAGAGGCACATGGTAAAGTGTAGAAAACACACACACACCCACACACCCACACACACATCTACAGGGAAGCAAACTCTAGACTACTGCACGAAAGTCTTTTTTTGTGGGCCAAGAGTCACTATGTGACGAGTTCAGAGTGAGAAAGGGTTGTTTTGCTTAAAACACCTAAGTATTGGTGTCTACACTTTTTGTGTGTGTGTGGTGTGAGAGGGGTGGCTGTAATGACAGGACAGCCACAGACAGACAGGACAATTGGGGGATGGGACATGCAGCTGCGAGCTGGAATCGAACCCCGAAAGCGACATAGGACTCAGCCTAAAACCACTACTCTGGCAGTTTCGATACCCTAAAATGTAAAATGGAGACGTTTGAAAAGGCTGTTGACCCCACTTTAGTTTGAAAACTCTGAGGATTTGTTATATTTGCTCTGTTTTCAACAGCACGTGCATGCACAGCGTACCTGAATACACATTTGATTAGGGGTATTAATATGTCCAGTGATAAAAGCTGTGCCAAACTACTTGTGTATATGGCGGTTGTTTTTATTTTATTCCGCTGCTTTAAAACAAGGTTGGTAGTTTTGGACAGACCCATGCTGGCTGTTTCCCCTTGTTTCCAGACTTTAATGCTAAGCCAAGACAAACTTTCATTTCTTTTTTTTCTTTCTGCAAGCAAGCAAATAAGTGTATTTCCCAAAATATCAAACTGTTTCATCAAGTCAAAGCACCAGCTGCAACAAATAAAACAGAAATAATCACAGATTATTAACCATTTTATGGCATAATCCCATATTGCAAGTTTAACAAATATAGTGGCCATATGTGGAAAAGCTGCCATACAGAAATGATGACACTTACATAACCAAATGTTAGGAACAAACACAAGAACATAATCAGGTTTGATTGGCCCTCGCTAACCTCTTTTCTTACGCAATAATGAGGTTACATTTAAAGAGTGGAGATGAGTGATAACATCTCATGTCAGCTCCGAAACACAATCATGATGCTTCTGACAGCCATCTTCAGTCATGAGATGAGTCATGAGTTACTAGATCCTGTTACTCTCCACAGTCATATAACAGGCTCTCCAGATGGATCTGATGCTGCTAACTCATGCTCTGCTCTCAGTGAAATAATTGCAAAATTTGAGTCTTGTTCCATGAACACCAGGATGAAGTAAGATGCCCTCAATGGCCTCCTTTCGCAGCAGCTTTTCCTAGAATTGGAGGCTTTCCTTCTTGAAGATCAGTCCAATATGACATCATGCACATTTTAATACTTGCTGTTACAATGTGAAGGCAAAGGGTGGGCCTACTTTTTTATCTGATGTTTATTTGTAGGTTTTTCTATTAATTTCTCCATTTTTCTTCCCTTTTTTTGTTTTGAGTGTACACAGTGGTCAGAACATCTGCATCCATCTGTGTGTTTGTCTTCCACTGACCTGGAACAGCTCCTCTTCCTTCATACATGTCGAGCCTCCACGCCTTTCCAAACACAATCCAGCTCTCAATGGCTGATTGTATCTCCTCCTGTGAAGTCACGCCTCTGACCTTCTCTCCCTCCACCCTCAGAACTGCTGCTTCTGCCACGGCCCATTTGGTTATATATATAGACACACGTGTGCACGGCCTCTGTGTTGAAAAAAAAAAAACAAGTGTCTGCTGTGGATTTGGACACACAGCCGCTCATACACACCATGCAGAATCGTACAGCAGCCTATCACCTCTTTTTCTGCTGATGGTACATCTGCGCCCCAGATGTGCGCTGTACTCGGAGGTGCTGCTGAGCGCAGGATGTTTTGCATTCCCTCTGTGGAACATGTGAGGCGTTCCTGTGGGCCGTCCGTCTGGCTGCATTAGTCTGTGTGTCATGGGGATCTGTTTGCCTCGGCCCCTTGTTGGCTGGCTCCAGGGGTTTGGGTACGACATGTTAGCATGCTAATTCGGGGCAGATGTTGGGTGCTGAATCAGGTGGTGAGAGGAAACTCTGGCCGCAGCAGGAGGGAGACACTGGCTGCCCTGTGTGGGGGTCCAGCACTACATAACAAAATCTTCCCAGCGTAACTCTCCTCTGCTCCCACATCTGTCACATCTGATGTGGATGGTCTATAATGAACTGAATCTGCCTAACACATGAGCTGAGGTCTGGTGGACTCAGAATTCATAAACCCCCCCCAAAAAGATATTTTTAGTCTTTGAGCTACAGAACAAAAAAAGTACCTGAAGGCCTTTACTCGACTGAAGTTTTTCTCGGACAAGTTGTGAGAAGCAAATGCAAGTTAATCGATTTTTATATTGGAAAAATGTTCTTTCAAAAAACAGTTTTTTACACTGAGTCAATTTCTGACCATCTTACCAAAGAAAATACAGTATATGTTATCTGTGAAAGCAGCTTATAATTACCCATATTTATTTTTTTATTATTAGATGGCAACCTCTTGTGGCTGTAAAGCAAAGGAGGGATTCAGGCAACACTATAATCAGCAACTGCATAGGGAAGAGGTCACTGGGATAGATGGTCAAACACACACAGGACTTTCACCCAGGAGAGCGCTGTTTGTGCACTGTATGAAGACGAAAGTCAACATTGGCATTTTGACTTATGTTTTGTTAGTTAACTCACATACATAATTTAAAGAAGCAGTGTGTTGGATTTAGTGGTATCTAATGGTGTGGATTGCAGATTGCAACTAAAACCTCTCCTTCGTGTGCTCAGCATGAACTCCTGGTTAGAATTAACCTTAACTGTTCATTATTCAAGAGGTTTTAACCAGGAGCCAAATTATCCACAGATGTCTCTTCCTCTCCAAAACAAACACAACAGGGTATTTAAACAGGTAAAACACTGAATAAAGCAGTTTCACGTTACAAATCAGTGTTTGTTTGACACTGTTTGGCTCGTTGTGAAGTTGGCCGATGTGTAAATGAGAATGATCAGTGTTTGGTTTGTCAGTTCTTAGCTACTGTAGAAACATGCAACTTTATTTTCAGGTGATTATACACTAAAGAAGACATACTTATTACATTACATTTCATTTTTGCCAATATATCTCATTGAATCCCACACACAAAACTTTTAATCTATGTAACAAACTTACTTAAACTACTCATTTCAATCCAAACCATGATATTTCCCTAAACCTAACCTAGTTTTGGTGCTAAATCTAACCAAACTGTGACATTTCACAATCTTAAGTACATGTTTAAAACTGTGATAAATATGTGGACGTGTCGCTTGTGCTCTCCAACAGTCATAATTTGAATTTTGGGAGTCACTAAAAATCTCCCTATGTTATTGATTAGGCATGAGAATGTGTTTATTTTGTGCTTATTTTCATATGTTTGGTCATTGTTCCTATCACTAATAAAAAACATTATAGTCACCACATTATTTTCTGAGATCTGGAAATGTGATGAAATCACTCAAAATATTTAAGAGAGGGCAAGAAACATGAGTAGTCAAACTCATTCTCTAAAAAACACAAAATAACAGCCCAAATGTCCACATAGAAAAGTCCATCACACTTTCATGGCCACCTTTGTTTTTCAGCACCTATGGTGCATGCACACACTTTTCCTCTCAAATGTGTTATTAATTTGAAATTTGGCCGCATTCACTTTTAATTTTACCTTGATAGAAAATCTGGCTAACTGTTGTGCCATATTCCTACCACTGATGTCCAAAATTATGAAAATAAGACCAAAGTTGAAGAGTAATCTGTTTCAAAACTAATCAGAATTTAAAAGACAACATATTTTCCTCTATAAATCAAAACTTTCCAGCACATTTAAGATTTGGGTCATGACTAATTAATCAATTGCATCCTTAAATCCCCATGAACATGGAGCACCATCACTGTTTAGCTCCCTCTGTTCTTGTATCAGTCTTGGTTGGTGTGGAAAATGTGCGGTTCATGCAGCACGAAAGTTGCACAGCAACCCTTCAGATGGCTCAAATCTCATACAGGAGGTCAGATCAACATGAATATATAACATGATAATATGATTCTGTGGTTGTGTAATAATGAAGGAGTGGTAGAAAATATGTGACTGTGTGTACAGCATTGTGGCATTTTATAGCTGAATTGGGGTTTGATGACAGCCACAGTGCAGGGAGTAAAGAAATGGCTCTTTTCACAGCAAGATATAATAATAATAAATATAATTTAATAATACAGTAACAGTACTGTTTTTGTAGAAGTTCCTCTTCATTCCATCAAAAAGGCCCCCGGGAAACTCCACAGATTTCACCCATCAAAATCAGTTTTCTAGTTATGGGTAGTTGCAAACTGGGACCTTGAAATACGAGGGTAATTACCAGAAAAGGCAAGGAAGATGTCATAAAAATACACTAGTGAGTTACATGATGGTAAGGGGTAAACAGACACAAAAGTAGAAGCAAACTCTTGGATCATTACACCAGAGATCTAGTTTATCTTTATTTCCTTACCATGTGCTTTATATGGAAGCCCTAAGAGGTCATACATTCATGATTTTTTCCCTTTGTTTTCCCAAAATAACGAGATAATTTTCCCAAAATAACAACATATTTATGTTAATTAATATTAATCTGGAGATAATAGATTAAATGTGACAGTTCTGAGATTTCCATCAGGTGACATATCATGTCATGCTGACTGACAGATGTCCTGAACACTAATGCAGATAAGCTGTTATTTTCTTCACTAAAATATTTTTAAAGAAATGAATGAGTGAATTTTAATGTTACAGCAGCTGTCTGTTGAGCTAACTTGATGGCTCAGGACCCCACGATGCCTAACAGTCTGCTCGTCTCACTCAATTTGTCAAAACTGGACACAAACAGCCACATCGCCCCCCACCCCCATATGATGCGGCGATCGATATCGTCTTGCTCCTCTGACATTGCTACACTGTATGATGTTTCAAATTAATTATTTCGATGAATAGCCTTTTATTTGAGATCTCAAATTAATTATGTCGTCATCTCGGGAAAGCACTGTTTTATCTATCTCGAGATATCGATAATATTATCCTGTTATTTATTGAAAACAGAAAAAAATGTATGTGTTGAGGTTAAAGTTCGGACTGCAGCTACAAACCACCATGAAACAAGGGTTTCTTCGATTACTCGTTTATTTAACAAAGAAAGTAAATCTTGAATTCACTTCAAATTCTCTTCAGTATTCCCAAATTAAAGTACCATAAATATTTCAATAATGTTTAAACAAATATACCAAATAACAGTATGAATGTATGGCCATTTAGGGCTTCCGTCGCTTTAAACCTTTGACCCCAAAGTTAGTTTCTCTTTTCCAGCCTCAGCTCGGTCCTTGTAGTCTTCATTTATGTTTCTCAGCCTCTATGATCTCCTTCTGACTCTGCATTAGTCTTCCCTGTGTTTCTCTTTCTCCCTGTCCCATGACGATGCACACCAGTCCACCAGTCCCCCTCCCAGTTAAACTTTTGTCCTCCTCAGCACCATTTCTTTAGGCAGTCCCTGCCGTTGGCTGTCGTCTCCACAGCTGGCCGCAAACAGATGCTATAGGGTCATGTTCATACAGTGATGTGTACTGTGTGTGTGTGCGTATAGACGAGGATGCTTTAACACACACACACACACACACATAACTGACACAGCATGAGGCTCCATTGTGTCCTAATCAGTATACCAGGAGCTGAATAACCAGTATGTCCTCCATCTCCATCCTCCGCTCCAGTTGACTGAGTGCGTAGACGTAGATAGGGACGGCGAGAGACGGAGAGCAGGAATTCCCCTTTGATCAGAGTGTCCGTTATTCAATGGGACGTGGCGTTGCTGGGGGTGTGGAGCGGCGGGAGGAGAGGCCGAGCGCAGGGAGAGAGTGCTCAATTGTCTTGTCCCTTTCTTTTTCGGATGCACACCCCCACCAAGAAGCCGATACCGAGGTCGTGACCTTCTGCCCCCCTTTCCTCTGCAGCGTCGGGGCTCATACTTGAAGGACGCTTTCTGTCACATGTAACTGCTCAACAACCCCCTTCTCAGAAACGTATCCACTCTGTTTTACACAACTTCTTTCCACCCCGTGTCTTTCAGGAGGAGGTTGAGGCGTTGGCTGGGGGGTTCTGATGCTTTTTTTTTTTTTTTTTTTTTTTGAGTAGATTAAAGACAAAAAGTGGACAAAAGGCAAATTGACTGTGTCAGTGTGTTTTAGTTATAGCAGCATCTGTTGCTGCAAGTGTGGTGATGGTTTTTTAAAAAACGACCATGAATGTTTTCTGGGAAACAGAGGAGGGGTTTGCGGCAGAGGGGGAGCTGTTTGTTTCAAGAGTCTGGTGTTATTTACTCTATTGTTATGTGTGTTCAGCCAAAGCCATCAAAGAGCACAACATTTGGTCATTAACTGAACTGTTGTGTTTGACAGCTGTATAACATATTTGCTTGCTTGGATGTGCTGCATAAAGCACCAAAAAAGCATCTGCAGTCTGTGTAAGACGCACTGAGACGGTGCTTAATCTTTTCCATGTACTCATGTAAACTGAGGAAAAACACAAACTCTTTCCCAACACAAGATATGCGGCATGTGGAAAACATGATGCAGCATGTTACCAATTGGCAAATTATTCTTTTTTTCAAAAGACGAAAGAAAATCCAATTATAGCAATTTTTCAAATATGTGAGGTCCTGACAAAAGTGACAAATTAATCTGGTTAGTGGTCGGCAGGGAGGAAGACAAAAATAACATCAAACTCAGTAATATGACAACACTCATGTTTCACTGCGTTACAGAGTCCAAGACAAAAACAGTTCTGCATTTGAATCTAAAATTGATTAAACATGAATCAAGCAAACAAACAACAGTGGTGGGAAGTGACATCAAATGCATCTGAATCTGGTAAAATTTTTTGATAAACAAATTTATTACTAAGTGCCTGGAGTCAAGGCTTAGGCAATGTGCTTAGAGTATTAAGCATAATCACTTTTATTGGCCAAGTCTGTATTACAAGGAATTTGACTTTTTTTTCACCAGAGAAATAAATATAACAGCTAAAACAAGGGCCACTGACAGCTGAACGTATAAAGGGTAAATAATAGACAGGACTGCTTTATACATAAGTACTTGAAAAATAGTTGTACGCATATATAAATATATATAAAGTACGTTCAATTATAAAATGATACAATAAAATAATACAAAATCTAAAACAACAATACAATAAAACATACAATCCAGGTGTTTCTGGAAGTTATAAATCTTATAAATAGTGGAAAAGAAATAAAAAATGAATGAATATACATGGACTATATGATTACGGTCAGTATGTACATGTATAGATGTATATTCAGCATATTTATGATATCTATTAAAAGAGAGCTCCACAGAGTTTACACATCAAGATCAGTTTTTCAGTCATGGCAGTTTGCCTTAAAACAACTGTTTAATGTCCTCTGTGGTTCTGTTTGGAAGTATGAGAACAAAATGAGAAAAAAATGCACCACTTTACCAAACTACAAACTTTATTATCATTATATCTGTCAAATTCCACCAAAAAATATGTTTTATGTTACAATAAATGTTTGGGAAAAATTGTGCCCTAAGCAATCAATCTGTTTTGGTTGTCTTAAAATTGGTCATAAATTTCATTTCAAGTGGTATTAAAAAAAGTCTTAAAAAGTCTTAAATGTAGTCTTAAGCTGTAGTGTCCCTGGTTACATGTTCTGAATGTACATTCAGACTGTGAAACAAATTTCCTCTGAAGAGAACAATAAATCATGAATCTGAAAAGTAATGTAGCAATACCGCAGTGTAGAGATACTCTGTTACAAGCCAAGGCCATAACATTTTTACTTAAATTAAATTCTTCCCCCACAAAATTACCACTCTTAGATCAATCAATCAATCATGCAGTATTATCTTGAATTGGTAAAGAGAACTTTTCTTACATGCCTCCACGGAAAACAGCAAACATATTAATTTATTGATAAACCGAGGGATCACATTCAACAACAGCAAAACTATACCAAAACATCTCTTCACAAACTCTTACGCAGCTCGTGCAGCACAATTCAAGACTCATTTATCCAGTCAAATGTGGCGTACTCTCCAAACAAATGCATTTTCATTAAAACCTTAGTATTTAATGTAATATATACTCTATTCAAACCTAGACTCTAATACTAAGGGGTTTTTTGGCAAATATACATGTTTGAGAAGTACTGAGCATATGACCAGATAAATGAAACCTGGATTATTCTGCATTTTAGAGTAATGTTTATAATCATCAGTAACATACTTATCTCGTCTTACCATAATGACACATTTATTTGTTGTTTAAATTTTGTATTAATAATCTTAATCTACAGTTAATAAAGTTATAAAATAAATGTAGCGGAGTAAAAAGTACAATAATGGCATCTGAATTGTGTTGGAGTAAAACGCTGACCAAAGTGCTTTAGACGGAGACAATCTTTAAGCTAATTTCCATATGTCGGAGGCAGTGGATTATTCCTCTTAACCCTTGAAAACCTGAGCAAATTGGCTTTAATTCTTCCAAAAACATGGGAAGAAGGCAATGTATAATCTAGGGAGAAATTAACCCAAAATTAGCAACAACAACAATGAAAAATAAAGTAAATACAAATATTAAAAGTACAAGAAATATACCTACAAATTAGCAATAAATAAATAAATAAATTAAAACAAAGGAAAAAAGTAAAAAAAAAAAAAACAAAGAAAAAGGGAAATTACCTGGGAAAAAATGCTTAAAAACTATAATAGCTCTGTAAATATTTATGAATATATAATTGGGATAATTGTGAATACTTTTTTTTTTGTTTTGAAAATGTTCCCTGGCTTTTCTTTTGAAATAAATTACTAACTCTACTGATTTCCTACAATTTGTGAATTTGTGGAAAACTTCTTGCCATGTTGTTCATTGTATTATTTCCAATGTTTTTAAAAAGAAAACAAGCCAATTTTCTGAGGATTCGAAGGTTTTATCAGCATAGGTCCTCTGGACGGGAAGGAACTCACTAAAAACTAGTTAAATCGCTTCATTAATTTAATATTTTTTATGAGCAACAGGGCAGAGAAATTGAACCATTGACTTTTCTACTCAAAATCACAGTTTTATTATCTGTGACCTGATTTTTTCCTGAACTTGTGATACAAATTAGTCTTTTTTTTCAGGTTCAAGTAAATTTGGTTTGCAGTATAAAATGTAAGGCATCCATTGACACAGTTTCAGACACCACAGACAACAAATATGACAAGATACAACATCGACGTGTAGCAGTGCTATTCAGAATGTTAAAAATGTAATAAATACCAACAAAAACTCCTAAAACCACTTAAAAAAAACTATGAATAGACAAATCGTGAATACAGGCTTTGAAATGACTCGTGCAACTGCATGCAGTTTTTCTCCAGCTTGCTCACCAGCCTGGTGGCAGCTGGAATAAGAGCGGCTGTAGTTCTGGCGGTCCCTTGTGGTGAAAATATTTTTAAAAAAGACGAACATAGAGGACAGTGCCTTTACTGTCCAGCAGAGGACAGTATGTCACTGAAACAGTAAAGTTTGAGCTGTCCACCTTCAGCTCCTCTCTGTCTTTCTCTCAGTCGCTCTTCCCCTCCCTCCCTTTCATCCCTCTCTTTACTCCTCCATCGTCTCTGTCACTGTCAGTTTTGCTAAAGTTGCACTCGCACAGACAATACCACACAGGCAGCCAAACAGACCGTATGGCCTGGCTGCAGATTTGTGTAGCAGAGAGCTGTTTTTCCTCTCCTCTTTTCTATACTGCTGTCTGCTTCAGCCTGAGTCTGCTAAACCCATCACTCTGCCCCCCTCTAACCTACACCCTCTGTTTCTGCTCCTTCCATGAAAACGGCCTTCCTGCCTCCCTCTGTCCTTTCTCCTCACTCATCTGTCTTCCTTTGCCACCTCCTCCCACTCCTCCACTTCTCTCTTCATTCTTCACCTCCAAATCCTTTTTTTCTTTCCTCTCTCTGCGACCAAATGCTGTCAGAGTCATTGACTACATGCGGATGACATCAGCTCCCCGCTCACTGAGATAAAAGCGGCCGACATGTGAAATGAAAGGCCAGGTGGGATGAGGCCAATGTGTGGGTGTGTGTTTTTGGATCACCGAACCTAATTCATATTTCTCACATTTTTTCTCTGCTGAAGAAGATGCAACACTGTACGGATACAGAGCTCATGGTTTTTACATTAGCTTTTCCACAGCAGTATAAGCACTCAGCTCCATTCATGCGGGCCTCCACAAATCACGACTTCATTATTTTATTCATTCATACAGTTTGTATTCGTAGGCACAATTTCATTTTTTTTTACTTTTACGCGGCAGTTAAATGATGTGTGTGGTCAGATTAAATGTCCCTTCTTGTTTCTATCATGAGCTCAAATTTGCTGTTGAATCTGATCTGATTTTTAATGGACTCCTGATCCTTTTTGGGGATCTAGAAAGGAAGCCATTTCTTCATCAATGAAAACACTGTGATGGCAGCCGATTTGACTGTAATCACACCGTTAAGTGACCCTTATCAGTGATGATCAGCATCACAGACCCTGTTTACACCTGGTATTAACATGCGTCCTCGATGATTGGATCATTTGTGGACAGCTTTAAGGACAGGTGTGAATGTACTAACTGTGTATGTGTCTTGAGATCTGATCCTTAGTGATCACAAAACATCAAAAACTGTATTTAGACATCAGTTCACATATGCTGCTGTGCCCAAGTGTGTGGTTTTAGTGGTTGGTTTTAGCCTCACAGGCCGGTCACAGCTCTGTCTCTGTCTGTCCTGTTGTCCCTTGAAGCCCTGTGTGGACCTCTGGTAGGTCTCTTCAACAACAAAGCCGGTTTGGTATGTGTTTACAGAAAGCCGCCCTCAGTGTCTCCTCTCCTCCTCTGCAGTAGCTGGCTGACAGATAACAAACACCTCTCAGCGCTGACTGACCGAGAGGATTTATAGCTTCATAAACGTCTGGTTTGGGGATGTGCTTAACAGTTTCCCTTCGGGAGGTCATTTTTAGCTGTTTTCTGCTCTGTCAACACGTCAAACCGCCGGTGACGATGACCAGTCTGCAGCATCTGGGAATGTACGGCAAAGGTTGTTACCAAACTCCTCTCGGCTAGATGAGTGTGTGTACTTGCTTGCCAAATGAGGGCTTTGTTAGTGTTATTATGTGTGTGGTATGTTTGGTGTCCTTTGAGAAAACAAGGATGTGTTGGTGCTAATGTCTTTGTGGGGCATCCACACTCTTCTGTTTCTTTTTCTTGGGGTTAGAAGACGTCGCGTTTTCAACAGGTGGAACACACACTGACAGTGCAGTGTGTTCACGGGTTGGACGGAGGTGTGTGTGGGCCTCACACCTTCTCTTTGAGCTCACCTCTCACTCAGCGCCGCTCAGCGCCAACAACAACAGATGCACTCACATGTTCACACAGGCATCCCCAGAGAGTCCGCAACAGGAAGTGGAGTTGGGGAAAAAACAAAACATGTCTGTTTTGCATCTCTTTGTTTGAAGTGTGAAAATGAAAATTGCTGTTTTTAGAGGGTGATGTACAGGGTTGTTTTTATACATTTGCAATGAAACAAACGGAGCCTCCAGGAGGTTACTGTGTCTGGCCATCAAATACTCAGGCACGTAAGCCCCCATAAACCAACAAATTGTCATACTTACTCTTCATTTTTTTCCCAGTATAAACAAACAAGATATAATGTGTTAATCTGGGATGTTTAGAGATACTTGTAAGTGGATTTTGTTGCCGTAGGACAGAGCAAGACTAACTTTTCCCCCCTGTTTCCAGCCTTTATGTTAAGCTAAGATAAAGCTCTGTTGGCTAAAGCTTTATATTGAAAGCGCATCTCTTCTAAACTCACTCTCTCTATCAGACAACAATAAGCTCATTGCTCAAAATATCTAACTTTTTCTTTAAAGAGAAAGTGCTCTGCATTGATGTATTGATTTTAACAATCTTTTCCATTTAAAAATAGTGTAATACTGACATGAGCCATTTTTCTGTGGTACAAGTTTCTTTATTTTAACTGTTAAACCTGAATCGACGTAAGTGTTGTTGCGCTGCATTTAGACGTCTTTCACAAGCTTGAAAACAGAGCAAAAAGGTTGATTTTTTTTTTTTTTAATGTGGGTAAAAAGGCAATGACCAGCTGGCGAGACATTTTTGCCTAAAATTTAGTTTTTAAAAAAGGGGTAAAGAAGAGGGGGTTATTAAAAAATAATCTAAAAATAGGAAGAAAAAAATTATATAACTATATATTAATATATTATTAACTATAAAACTATATTTCTAATTATAATTATTATATATTTAAAATTATGTTACAGAAAAAAATAATAAAATATAGAGAAATTACAAATACATGTGTTTTTTATTTTCAGCACTTTTTGTTGGTCATTTTCTGGTTTGTTTTTTTACTTTTTGTGCTTATTTTCAGGTAATTTTCTTAAAACTTTACTTTTTTCTTTCTTTTTGCTAATTTTTGGGCCATGTCTTTTTAAGATGTTTTCCCCCTATATTTGTGAAAGAAACCAAACCAATTTGCTCAGGTTTGAAAGGGTTAATACGTTTGGTATAGTTTGTTGATGATACTTTTACTTGTTTGAATGGAGGATTGAAGTTGTAATAGTGCATTGTTACATTCTTGTTTTAATACTTTTACTTGCATGAAAGATCTGAGTACCTCTCCCACCTCTGGTCTCATGTAAACTTTGATGTTGGAAAGGGATGAAAGGTCATTATTGTTTCAAATTTTGTCAACTTTGAATTCTTTTATCTTTAATACGATGGCACCCGAACCTCACATCCTGTCTGCTTGTGTCAACGCTTATCAAAGCGGGATCTTATCATCTCTTCATGCAGAACGCTCTCAGCCTGTGGCGGCTGACAGCGTGCCAGTCGCAGGGCAGGACCGCGGCCAAAATCTCCCGAGAGGAGCGAAGCCTTCAGGCTGCAGAGTCACAGTTTACAATGCTGGGTTTTCTCCATTTCATGCTCTCATACTCTCCATTGTCCCTGAGCTTTCACAACTCCCCATCCGTTGGGCTTCAAACGATCATGTGACATTGCCTCATCCTCTGTTTGCAGAACGCCCTGCTTTTCTTCCTCCACCCTGTTTTACTGTGTTCTTTCCAAATTTTTAAACACATATTGTGCACGCTATCTGGCAATGCGCTCTTAGTCTATCTCTCACTCCATCGTTCCTCTTCTCTGTGCTTTCGGTCTCACTCGCTTCATGATTTCTCTCTGTAAACAGAGTGTATTGTGCCTGGACAGATCTTGTCTGTCCTCGGTGTTGACTGTTTTGTCTGTGGGAATCACCATGATAGATTGAGATCCCCTCGATGCCTGCGGTGTGTGCAAGCGGACGTTTCCACTCACTCTCCCTTGCTTTGTTTTGACAATCCTACAAACAACAATGGTGTTTGGTTTGGTGTGTTACTCCTGCTCTTCTTCCCCTTCAAATAACTGTAGGGACACATTTATATAGAATCTGTTTCTTTTCTTCAAAAGATTTGATGTTTTTGTCCACAGGTTAAGTCTTCCAAGGAGTCAAAGGTCTCCCTGCACATCCTGTTGAGGCGTCTAAACATTAAAAAGAACAGTTTGACATTTTGGAAAAGGTTCATCACTTTTTTGTACCATGAAGAAGCTTCTGGCAGCCTGTAAGCTCAGCCACTCACATTTTGACATTTTTGTCTCCACATTTAAATCAGTACAGTTTTTGAGGACACCTTACCCTTTGATTGACATCAAATTTCTTGTGCTGCATTGAGACACCTTTCAAAAACTATGAAACCTAAGCAAATTGGTTTGATTTTAAGGGCCACTATTGAGCAAGTATGACTAGTTTGATATTTTAGGATATAAACTTATTTGCTTTTATGTTGGGAATCCAGTTAAAAACCAAAGTGTGAAAGCAACAGTTGGGCATTTTACAAGGTACCAAACAGCACTTCAGGTCCTGGCCAAAAAATAATTACATAACCCTATGCTACAAAACCGAACATAACATGTTGATTCCTGAGCTGTAGAGGTGCTATATTAGGCTGATTTTGTTCCCTTTAGACTCAGCCAAGTGAGTTGTTGTCAGTTGTCATGCTAAGCTAAGCTAACCTGCTGCTGGCTGCAGCTTCATGTTGAGAGTGCAGGTATGGGAGTGCTATCAGTCGCTCTACACCCTTCCTCAAACCGGATAAACGTAGTTCCCAAAATGTTGAACTGTTCCTTTAAGCATCCCGCCCTATAACAGCTGCATACATTAAGATGTTTTTAGGATAGTCTGTTGTAAATGAGACCACCCGAGCTGAAGGTTGACTCTAATTGTTCTCCAGCATCGACGCTAAACTCCTTCCTCTGGTGCACCGTTATGTTTTCTTAAAGGAAAGTCAAACTCCCTGTTGCATAATCCAATAAGCAGAAAGAGCTTTTAAAGTACCAGATATGACACTGGGGGCTTGTCAGAGTGAAATCTTTTGTGACTCTAGTTGTGAATTTTTGACCACAGGATGTGAACGTGGCTAGTTTCACAGCTTCAGTCAGAGTGGAAAACTATATTCAACAATCGCGGTCTGTGGATTGGCTGCAAACACTCTGGCTGGATCACCTGTGGTAAATCGCTGCGATGCATGACCACGGGATCCTGCAGTGTAATTTAGATCTTTACGGGACTATATCCTGAGCACAGACGCACATGCTTATTGTTTACGCATTGCAGACACAGTTATGTCTTTTAGAGATACACACACACTCACGCAGTCCCACGTGCAGCTTTATAAAATGAGTGTTATTGTGAAGTGGCTAAACAGTCATCACTCTCTGGACCTGTGATTTAAGGCTCACTGTCTGACCACACTCACACTGTCTGCCTCCAAAGCCACTGTCACTAGGCTCGCTGCTTTGCATCTTGCCCACCAGGCAGATTTTCCGATAGCTCCCAAGTGGCGATGATGTTGACAGTTTGCACAATGCGAGCACAGACCCCTGCTTTAATGTCTATTACACATGAAAAGTATTAAGTCACTAAGTGAGCACACTGAAAAATCACTAGGTTAAAAACGGACCCAGTTTGACTCAGTCTAACACAGACACAATACTGTGTTCACTTTACAAAACAGCAATGGGACATTGTTATTTTTTATATCACTGCTAAACAAATATATGATTATTTTGGCCCAGTGTTAGACCGAACAAGGTTAAAGAAGCTGTATGCAGCGAACTGGAAACAGCATTGGAGGTCTGGCCCAAGTCACTCCTATGAAAGTTGCTCAGTGGCACACAAAGTGAAAAAAACTCGATTTCTACAGTATCTTCTACATTGTGGGACGCAGAGCAAGCAAACTAGAAACTAACGGTGGCAGAGTCGAAGTTCTGGTTTAGCACTCTGCTCACTTGAATGATGATAAAAATTATTTGTTCGTGTAACTCTTTCAAAACTTTATTGGACCGAATGGATCAAATACCAGTAGCATCCCATTTCACTGGACGTTGTGATGCTCAAAAAATATATCCACCGATTTACAAGCATCTCTGTCACAATGTAAGTCTTTGGGGACTAACATGCACCCGTGGCCGGACAGAGCATTTTTGGACAGAGACGCTAATTAGAACACACACAGAGGAAAACTGACATCATTCTCTGTTCAGGACGCCATTACTCAACTATAACTTTACATAGCAAATAGCCGTTTGCTCTTTCTTAATGTCGTAATGTTGCATAAAGCTCCTTTAAAGCGTCTGTGATTAATATTTTCATAATAACAATATAACAAATAACATTGTGAAATAATGAGACAATGTGAAAGGGGATCTTTTGTATAAACCTATAGAGAATTAACATTTAAAATGACAGCTCCTCTTACCTTTTGGAGCTTTACACTGAGTTTCAGCTTATTGTTTAGCTGTCTAGCCACAATGTTACTGTATGCTTCACTCCCAGTAGGTAGCTGTTGTCTGAGAAAAAGCTCTAAAAACCCACTGCACACTACCTGCTAAGCAGCAAACAACAGACACCTTTAGAGACTACATAGCTTGAGAACAAAGTGGAGCATTTAGCAGCTAAAGAGCCAGATATTCAGTATGGCGTTAGAGTGTAAAATCTGGAAGGAGTTTCTACTATTTCCTTTCACCACAGTGGCCAAACACAAAATGACCTCTACCTGCAACACTAGCATTAGTTAACTTGAAGCCACACTGCAGCTCATCAAGCAGACCACACACGGAGCGAGGAGGAAGCGCACTGTTGCAAAAGAAATAGAGAGGATAAAGAGGCAAAGGGGAGAGGAGTTAACGGTCTTGTTATCACAGAGGGTGAAAAATGAAATGGTGAGTAGTTTTTTCCGCCATAAAGACTCAAAACGTATGTTCACCGCCTCCCCTTGGTGTCAAACATGTTATCCTTTGCATCTCTCATCCTCGGCTGCTGTCCTCTCTCACAATCTTGCTGTTAAAGTGAGTTTGGTTTATTTTCTTTTTATATGGAGTTTCCATCATGCTCCACTCCCTCTGTGGTTCCAGCGCGGCTGGCCAAATGGCAATAAAATGCTCAAAGGACATCAGAGAGGGAAAAGGAGACCTATTTGTTGGCCTAACAAAATCTCAAGTAGTTAAATAAGTAGTCAACATGTGAGAAAAAAGGAGCTTTAGAGCTTTTGAGAGGGGTAAGACAAGTGGCCGAACAACAGCAGCACAGGAGTATCTAACTAGTGTCTACGTAGGAGAGTGGATAGTCAGTCAACCAACCTTTGACATCTGAGTTCACTCGTCTTTATTTATATTGTGGGAGGCTTCTTTTTATGTACAAGGTCATTTACTGAAAATATGCACAATACAAGAAAATAAACACATTAAAAACCAGAAGAACATAACTCAAATAAAAGCAGCTTCGGTCAAATAAAACATGCATGCAAAGTCATCATAAAAACAAGCTCTTTCAACTGCTGTGTTTGCTAAAATTATGGCTTTAAATGCAAGTGGAATGTGTGAGTGTGTCTTGAGATTTTCCTGCAGTCTGCTCCATTTGGATGTGATTGAAAACTGAAAGCAGATTTTCCCTGTTTTATTGTGGTTTATGCAAACTTTGAAGGCTAAACGGTCCTGACAAATCTATGTCAGTGTGTACCCTCCCACTGTCTAGGAAATAGACTTATTCTCTGAATTTGTGTTATAATGGTACAGTCTATCACCTGAGATTTCTGATTTCACAGATATGCAGATTAAATATTTATATTATAGTCTCGTATTTTAATCTGTAACAAATACAAGGGCGGAAAAAGCAAGATAAGCCTAAAAACAAATGCTTATGTATATTCGTATTAATTATAGTGGCAATGCCTACACAAGAAGAGATCACCAGTGACATGGCATAGCGTATCAAAGAATCAGTCCTTTACATGATCAATAAGTGGAGACCATTGTTTAGTTATTTTAGTTTAGTTTCCACTTCATAAGAGCTATTCTGCGTGCTATGAGGCTAAAACTTAACTCAACGATGAGTTTACAATAGTTTTAATAAATAATGAAGGAGGGAAATAAGCTGTATCAGGCTTTGGATATACAGAAGATACTTGCAGAATCAATTCAGCATTGGTTTAGGTGTTTTCACAGGATTTATTGACAAAAAGAATAGAGAACATCATCAGATATCATCTTTTCTTTCTTGTAATTTTCTCAAACTGATGTCTAAATACACTGTCATCCAGTACTTCAGTTCAGCTGTGCCTATGGTTTACGACTGGGGTCAGCTGGGTCACCTATCCCTGCTCAGAGGCCCGGTCACAGTCTGGGTCATCACACAGCTCTGGAGGTTAAATAGCTGTAAGAACTCACATTAATCTGCAAGCACTTGGCAAAACTGGCCTTAAGCTCCCTCTCTACTGTCCTGCCTCCCCCTCGCTGTGCTGGCAGCCGTGCCCAAGAATTGGCATGTAAACCATGTAGGTCTGACACCAGTTGTTTTGACTGAGAGCACTGAGGCACTGACTAATATTGTGCAACACAAGGCAGAGCCTTTACACTCATAAGCTATAACGATGAAATCCCTGCTGTACCCCTCCCACTTCCAAAATGGACCTTTCCAGAATGGAATTTGGGAGCATTTTTTATCCTGAAAGGTACGGTTAATCATATCAGAAAATTTTGATACACACAGCGGAGAGTGTATTTCTCAGCATTGTTACAGTGTTCCCATGAAATCCACACCCTTTACAGTCAGTTGGTTCTTCTGATAGTTTTGAGCAGGCAACCAGAGCCGTATCAGTGCTGCGAATGTACAAACACTCCAAACACCACTTAAATAACACCTACATTTTCACATAAAAGACAATAGTAAAAAAAAGCCAATAAATGGTCTTAAATAGGCACTCAAGTTGTATAAACTAAGTGGCACTTCAAATAATGTCTTAGCGGGGGAATAATCAGGGCTATGAGTGATATTCAAATACAGCTTGACCAAAATGTGGGTCAAAAAAGCCAACATTTTAGCTATGCTACTGACATCAAAATGACATGATTATTCTGACAATAGCTGCACTGTTTTATTATGCCTCTGCACTGGCAATAGCCAAGGCCGGAGGCAGTATGTTTTCAGTTTGTCCGTCCGTCCAGCACATTCTTGTGTAATTAATATCTCAAGAACACCTTGGAGGAATAATTTCTTCAAATCTGAAACAAACATTCACTTGGACTCAGTGATGAACTAGTCAAAGTTTGGTGTTCACAGCTCGAGGTCTCAGTGACGTTGCATTCGTCTCATTTTTGTGAGATGGCCCTGACGGAGTTTCCTCAAATTTGACAAAAATGTCCACTTGTACTCAAAAACGAAATGATTTGAATCTGGTGGTCGAAAGTCAAAGATCAAGGTCATGGCGACCTCATACAACATGTTTTTGACCATAACTCAAGAACCTTGGGTGTCCACCTTGACACTGTGCTGATTGTATAAATCTTGTTTGCTGCTGGTTGGACGATGTGTGTTAAGCGTCCATGATTTCACAGACATAGATGTAAAATGTAAATGAAATTTGCTTGGTGCATGGAGGTATACAACTGCATGGCAGTATATCTAGTTTAATGCTGATGAGCAAATATTTGAATTCTGAAAAGCTAAACTTATATGGTGTACATGGTTAGCATTAGACCTGCTAAACACTAGCATGTTAGCATTGTCATTGTGAGCATTAGGTTAGCAGAGGCGCTACGAAGCTGAAGACTCTTGTTAGCATCCATGCTATGGATGTATAATGAGAACTGAATACAGCGTTGAAGGCGGGCTTCTGTTCATTCCTAAGAAAATGGTCGATGTTTACAGAGCCAAAGAGGTTAAACTTCTGGAGTATAAAATAACCCACAAAAGGCTTTGCTGGGCGAGTGGTTAACTTCTGGTTTTGTGCTCAGCTAACTTGAATGGGGATAAAGATTATTTGATTGTGAGGCTTGCTACATTTTCACATTGTTATCGGATTAAATGGATCAAATCCTTGATAGTGAAAGGAGTCATTTTGTCATGGTTGTGATGTTAAAAAGGATCCTGTAATATACAGAAGTGTCTTTCCCAATCTGAGTCGATGGGAAAAGGTATTTTAGGGTCAAATGGCATCATGTGATGGACCTGGAAGTTGTAGTTGTACGGTTTGGTGACTGTAAAAGTGACTTCAGTGAGGCTCCCAGAAAAAGTGTAGGCTTTGAAGTCAATTTTTTTGAAGTCAAACTTCTGTGTCCCTCATATGATGCCATTGAGCCCAAAAAGACTTTTCCAGAATTACATTGTGAAAGAGACATCTCTAAATCAGTGGAAACCTTTCTGTGAGGGTACAACCCCTGTGAAATGGCTTTTTTCTCTATTGTAATTTTATTAATTTGTTCCTATAACATTTTGAAAGTCTATCCACTTGGCCAGTGGAAATTAACTGCTCAGCCACCTTGCTCTATGGGCCCTTCGATGAAGAACATCTGGCTAATTTTGTTTTACCACAGAAATCAACTTCTGTTGGCTTTTTGTGCTGCTGAAAAACTTTCAGAGGAATTAACGGGCCCCACATCCAACACTGTATCCAGTTGTCTTTATACTGCCTGCCAAATAGTGGCACTGTTTATTAAGTGCTGATAGACAAACATTAGTATGATGACTTGCTCAACATATATAGTGTACATGGTAAACATTGTAACTGCTAAACATCTGCATGTTAGCATTATCATTGTGAGCATGTTGCACGTTGACATTAGCAAAGGCTCTAGCAAGGCTGTGGACTCTTGTCAGCATCCATACATGTTATAAAACTACCCAGCGAAACTTAAAATTTATTGTGGTCTGCAATCAATAATGGCGATAATAAGGCCAGAAACTATATATAGGTAAAAAAAAAAATCAAAGACAGGCACTTACTCAAATACCATAGTAAACAATACAACATCATCAACATAAGGATTTCTGTAGTCTGAAACAGGTGTAGGCTGACACTGTAACTTATTGTACCTACCCTTTTTACAATACAGTACAGTACATTCTACGAGTTGTTACTGTAAATTACTGTATTCTGTACGCTGTCATACTAATAACAGAGTGGCTTTCCGAATAAGAACATTGTGGTACATGTCTGTTTACTATAGAAATACACAGATGCCCTTTGGAGCAAGTTGAACAGTATTATGTTAACAGTTAAGAGTATTTGTATTGGTAAAGTGTTTTTATGTGAACATGTGATCTTATTTCAATGTCACACAGCCTCCTGGTCCATGTTTTGCACACAGCGGCAGCTGACAGGAATACTTGCGGTTATTTGTGTGTGCTCTCTGTGTCTGATTCTGTCTTCATGCATGCTCTCTGTATTTGTGTAACACAACTTCAGTCAGTGGACGCAGCAGGGCGTGTCACACCACTGCATGTTTGTTACATTAACATGCCAAAAAATCATGCCATGGTTCCATCTCAGGCTATATTATAATTACATTTGCAATGTTCTTTTCTTGTTACTCTACTGAGACACTCTTCTGTACTTTTATGACTTAGTATGTGATGCTATGTGAATGTAAAATAATTATTTATGTGGGTGCAACAATTCAAATGTTCAGACAGAGGTTATAAAATACTCCAGATGGAGATGTGCAAAGGCTGCAGAGGGGAAACCGATCTTCCCACCAGGGCCACAAGTCTGCCTTTTTGATTAGGCCCCATTTGTTTCTAAACTACACCGTTGATTAAAACAGCTTGACTGGGAACTATTTCTGACATTTGAGGGAATCCTTGTGAGATTTATTGAATGGAGGCTAGGGCTCTGAGACCAATAGCACACTTATATTTTGTTGCTGTGGTCTCAAACCTTCCCAAATTACCCCCTCACAATTCTTTTACCACCCAGATAATGAATCATTACAGTTGCAAAGCTCCACGCAGTGGTTTAACAACTTTTGATTCCAGTAAAGCCCAGCCTGCAAGCCCTGCCAATAAACAAACATGCTGTAATTAGGCTACTTAAAACCTAAAAGTTGGACCTCTCGTTGCACCCTCATGGTGGTCTTGATTTCTAATCAGAGGTAGCACACAGACTGTGTCAAATGACTGACTGAAAAAAAGTGTTGTTACTTCTCTTGCATGTTCATAGATTCTGTATTTTTCTACTCAGGGAGAAATATGTGTTTTTAACCATTTTTAGCCATGATAGTGAGATACTAACTTTGGTTCAAACAGAAATAGTATGTCAACAACTACTGGATTGATATGAAAAGTTGTACAGACCCTCATCATTGAGACAATGTATCCCAATAACTCTCATGATATAAATGTATGTTTGTGATGGCTGATCACACAGCAGATCCTTTGATCTGAGCAGTCTAACAGCGGTGAGAGAACCAGACAAACACTGAGTTTTTCATCACAGCGCCAATATGTCTGTACTAACAAACAGTCAAATGCTCAGCAGGGCAAAGTTAGACTTTGGATGGAATTATTTATAAATACGAGCTTGCATTTCCCAGTGTCTCTCCTTTCATCCAGCCACGTGGATTCAGTGATTTGGTGGCCTGGGACCCCAGACAAACTGCCATGCTTTATTTTCATCCATTCTCTCATTGGGAATGTTGGCAGGCTGTTGGCAGCTGCAGAACAAGTACTCAAAACTTTCTTCTTAAGTAAAAATATTAATAAAACATGGCAAAAGTTACAGTCAGAGTCCTGCTGTCAGAACACGTAGTCTAATTATCAGTAAAATGTACTTAAATATACTTAAAGTTTGCTCCAGATGGAACTTTTAATTCTTATGAAATGCTGGATAGTTTAATTAATGATATTACATAATATTTTATCTGTTATATTTATTTGTGAGCTTGTTGTTGTGCTGTTCTGATCTTTACCTCATTGTTACTTACCCTGAGGATTCAGCACCCAGTCTAAAAAAGTTTAATCCTGAGTGAGCGTGTTGTGTCTGACTTTGTTATATTTTATGAATAAAAATCTGAATCTGAACCATAATTAGTAAAATTTATCTCTCAAGTAAATGTGGTGGTGCAATGTTTTTCTCTAGAGTAGGCTAGTAGGCTATACAGTTGCTTTTTTTGTTTTGTTTTGTTTTTAAAAGAGCTTTGGGGTCCAACCAATTGTTATGTTGTTCTCTGCACCCTCAATAATATTAATCTAGACTAGTGCAGGTGCTGTAGAAATGCAGGATGTTTGTTTTAAATCATATTTTTCTTTTTTTGTGGGGGTTTCCCCAGTTTTTGTTTCTGGAATCTGGTCACACTTCTGTAGGCTTGTTAACAAGTTAATTTAACTTTTTAAAATTAGCAGTATAAAATTAGTATTGCCATGAAGATTTGCACATATTAGTAATTTGTCAATAAATAATTGCCAAAGTTAAATACATAAAAAATGTGTTTTTAAAATGGAAGAGAGGTATAGCATTGTGCAAAAATATTGACAATAAATGTGCAAACATTCACAATAAGAAGTATAAAGTACAATAATATACAATATAAAATGAACTGTGGTTTTGTATTTATTTTTTTTTTTTTCAGGATTTAGAGCAGCAGACTTTTTCCTTCAACTCAAAGAAATCCTCAAATTGTGTTTACATCCTAACAGAAAAAAATAAACCCGAGCCAGCCTTAATGCAATATCCTGAGCAGCAGCTCGTGCACACAAGGGGGGCCTGACTCCTGGAGAAATTTGATCCTGTTTGGGCCCTTTAAAGGAATATGGGATGAGTCTGTTGAATGGAGCTCAGAGTGAAGTCCCACTGAAGTCTCTGCGCTGCACAGAGACGCGAAGGACGAGCAGCAGTGGGACCGGGAGTCCACACAAGACATGAAACACTGAAAAAAAGAAATGAATGAGGAATGAGAGAAAGTCGACGGAGTGAAGAAAAAGAAGAAGTTATGAGCCGAAGTGCGACGAGTTACCGGGGAAGGTGTCCGTGAGCGGAGGAAGCCGACTGAAGGGGGAGAGACAACAAAGTCACAAGGTAAAGTAGCTTTGGAGGACTCCGCTGTAGAAACGATTTATCTGTTTGCTTCTTCCATATCGAGCACTGGTTTTAATGCTGTAACCAGAGGATAAATTTAACCAGGACGCGGGAGGTTTTGTGGGGCAAAAGCCGCAGCTGCAGCTGATTATTTTGGGAGATTTCTAAAGCCTGTTTGAGCTTTTTTTTGCTGACCGACGGTTTTACGGTTGCTACTATTTTACTAATCCTTGCGCGTCTGGCACACCTGTTCCTTGTGGCCTTTTTTTGGACAAAATCTTGGCCACTACTTGCCCTTGGGGTAGCTCCAAAAACATATTCATGCTATATTAAGTCTATATGTGAATGCAGAAAACTTTAGAGGAAACTGTGCACCCTTTACCTCTGCTCATCCTTATGTGCATCTGGAGAAATCACACTGCTCCATACATCCATCTGACCCCTCCAGCAGCAGCAGCAGCCGCCAAATCTGTTACTGACCACCTTTCCCAAACTAATACCTGAACTCAAGACATATATTCTATCTCCCGATGCATGGTTTAAGGGCTGGCTCTTTCTACATCTTAGTCATACACATCTTGCTTTGCTTTGGGGCCACTTTCACTAAATAACAGGAGACCAGGGGCCAGTCACAGCAGCCCCATACGTGTTTCAGGATGTTTCTCGGCTCTTAGGATGTTTCTTGGACTTTGGGACATTTAGAATTTAAGGACATTTCTTGAATGTTAGGACGTTTCTAGGATTTTAGAACGCTTCTTGGATTTTAGGGCGTTTCTAGGATTCTAGGACATTTCTAGAATTTAAGGATGGTTTTTAGGATTTTAGGACATATCTAGAATTTTAGGATGTTTCTCGATTTTTAGGACATTTCTCAGATTTCAGGACCTTTCTAGAATTTTAAGGCGTTTGCTAAGATTTTAGCATGCTCCCAGGATTTTGGGACGTTTTTGGTATTTTTATAAGTTTTTGGGATTTTGGGACATTTCTCAGATTTTGGAACCTTTCTCAGAGTTTTAGACATTTCCTCGGACTTTAGCACATTTCTAGGATTTTCAAACATTTTTAGGATTTGGGGACATTTCTCGGATTTCGGTACGTGTTAAGGATTTTAGGACATTTCTATAGGATTTTAGGGTGTTTCTAAGATTTCAGAATACTTCTAGGATTTTAGGACATTTCTAGAACTTTAGGATATTAGGGGCTTAGCTGGGACCTCTGTCAGTGGATCCTTCATTGGCACTTTTTTTGATAAACAATTTTTATGTTGTTTTAGTCACTCTTGCACCTTATGTATACTAAAAGCTAATTTTATTGTGAATTAGCAAATTGCCCTATCTGGGGCCAGATTTGCCTGCAGGCCATAAGTTGAGAATCACTGCTATATCTCATGCAAGCAAAGCCTTTCTCCATGCCCTGCAGTGCTGCAGCCTGCAGTGCTGCACGGGAGTTGAGACTGTTAAATGTGTGTGCAGGACAGGAGATCTGCAGAGGTAGATGTTTACACCTCAGAACAGAAGAATGTCAGGGCCTGTATTTAAGGCTGAGACTGATAATGAGTGTGGTCAGTTTGCTGAGGCCTGTCATTAACCTGAGCTGGGAGAGAGCTGCTTGCTGGCAAATGTAGGAGAAGAGGATGTGGAGGAAGGGAGGGAAAGATGAGGGTGGGAAAGGTGCTGCAGGAGGAGAGGGAAGGAGCACAGGACGTTAGAAAGTGAGAGGTGTTGGAGGAGGAGAGATGAGGCAGATAGAGAGAGGAGGAGGAGATAGATAAGGTGATAAATGGCAGAGGAATGAATACGAGGTGTATTTGTGATTTAAAAAGTAGGCTGAAGACATGCATTGGCCTCTGCAGTGCTATAAATGTCTAATATGAGTAATTGCTCTGTTAAAATGGCCTTTTAAATCAGAATAATTTCAAGATAACAATAAAAAGTAGGGCAAACATGAGTTTTAAAGGTCCCGTATTATATATGAGTCAGATTTTCATGCCTTTTTCCACTTTAGAGCAGATACAGGCGCTACGTAAATATGTCAAACTATCAAAACCTTCAATCCACAGAGGAATGCACACGCCATATTTAGAAACTGTGACTTTAAATGAGCCATCAGGTCTTCAGTGAATTTGTGATGTCACAACTTTCCTATATAATCCTAGAAACTGCTGCTACAGTGCCAGTATAGTCATTCCTGGTTGAATTGCAAAGATCCTAAAAACGCAGATGTGAAAGACTACAGCAGCACTGACAAATTCCTAATATTCAGTCACCTGACTGGTGGGAGTCCTGGAAAGCAAAATAATGTTCCAACACTTAACCATCAGTGTAAACTCCATTGATCTGCTGCACAAACCTGTCGATTTTCAATTTGTTTCAAGACACAAATGTTTTGATCACCTCTCCAAAGAAGAAAAACAAAGATATGTAAAGCGACAGGTGCTAAAACTGAGCATTTCAGATAGAGGGTGAATACATGTATACTCAGGCAGACGGTGAGTAAATTTTCATGCACAAAATATTCTGTTTTTTGCCCTTATTCCAAAAACGACAATAGCTGCTAAGCTGTTCACATCTGTGAAGAAAATCAGTCTTTCACTTACACTACCGTTTACATGCAGTTATGCATACTCCAGTTAGCGTTCTTTAACATGTCCTTTATCACTTCACAATATGGAGAAGTAGAAGTTTCCCAGCAGTCTTCATTCACCTTCTTCAAAAGGTCAGCGATGTGATATTTGCATGTATCCCAAATCATGTTGATATCCACATCTTTTGTAAAGTTTAAAAGCAGGTGTGTTTCTCCTTCCAACCAGAAATGTGTGATTTTCTTTTGCATGCATCTCTACCTTACAGCTTTGCAAATTGTATTGCTGATTGGTTTGTGTACAACGTATCCATGACAACGTACAGCTCTGACCATAAACAGGCGAGAGTTCAAATATTGCTCCTAAAACCCGAATAATACCAGCATATTCCATGTCTTAATGGGAAATACTACATTTGGAAATGGCCAGATTCGGAGTATTTATATGGAATATGCAGTTTATATGACCGTGTCAAATTCAGAATATAACAATATTCTGAATAATAGTGGAATACTGGTGTGTATGTTACTGTAATAATGTTTTTTTGAAAATTAAAGCACGTAAACTTGTTCTAATAGAGACCCCAAATACAATTATGAACCTAAAAATTAGCATAATATGGGACCTTTAAAGCATATCAACCTCCAAGTTTTAAAGGAAGAGGGTCAAAGGTTAAGAAACATGTAGCTGCATCGGAGACTCCCCCTTCCTTTATATATAGGAATGCATCCCAGCTGTACCAAAATAGTGAGGCACTAATTTAAACAAAAGTGTGAGGCCTACTTGACTGAGCGGGAATCGACAGAGGTCCCCTTTGTTAAACACCCAGGGCCGCCGAGGAGAAGATAAGGCAATATTTAACACACTTGACTCCTGGTGCTCTCAGATAATTCGTCTTTGTCTGCTTTTGTACACACAGAGATCTGCCACGCTGACACGATTCTGCAGTGACTGACCCAGATTTACACGCATGCTCCTGTGCTGTTTGATGGGAGTCTTTTTTTATTTGACAGCGTGGAGATTGGAGGGGAGGGGGGCGGGTCGCTGAAACGTGGGGAAGCCAAGTTGGACCTCGGCAGAGACAACAACAGCGGGGATTTGAAATGTCTGGCGGGGATGATATCACTGAACCACCTAATCACTTACATCACCGCAGCTGCATGCTCAGCAGTGTGTGTGTGTGTGTGTGTGTGTGTGTGTGTGTGTGTGTGTGTGTGTGTGTGTGTGTGTGTGTGTGTCTGTTTCCAATCTATTTCAGTGTGTATCTCCATCTGTGTCTGTCTGAGCTCCGGTAAGCCAGCGCTGAAGAGTTACGACCGGCCGGGGAGTGTGTGTTTGAATATGTAGTGATTAAGGAGGTTGTAGTCAGTGAAAGGGCTGACTTGAGACTTGCACTTGTGCTCCTTGCATCCTCTGAGTAAAGGTGCAGTCAAACAATCCACTTTTGTAGCAGCCCGACAGACAAAAACACTGCACACCGGCCCGTCCAAACAATTTCATAACAGTCTGTGATAGCTTCCACATTTTTAATAAAAACTCTCCTCCCTGGATATCAAATCTCACTCAGTCTGAGGAATAATGCAGTATAACTGTCAGTGCAGTCAATGGAAAGCAGTTGTCGGCGATGGCAGATGTAGAAACGAGCCTGCTGGGACGGTTGCGGTAGCATTTCCATTCAGTCGTCCTCCCCAGTGTTTGCTCTGGACACGGCTACGTGCAAGTTCTCGCAACTGGATGGAAGAAGCTCCAGGGCCTTGGTGTCTGTCTGTAGCCAGGAGAGGAGTCACCGTTCTGGGCTCCAGCATACACCTCACTCTCTGGGTGGCCCGAGTGTTACCAAACATGTAGATCCTGGAAAGCTTGTTTTTGTTGTCTTGGCTGTTTTTTTTCTCCCTCCCACCTGAGTGTTTCCAGTGTTGGCATAATATGTCAGACTTAGGAGATGCTGCAGCAGAGAACAGTATTCATTAGATCCTATATAAGAGTTGACTCGATGGAAAGTTGTCTTCTGCTTTTCTATAAACCATCGCACAATGGAGGGTTATGTTAATGCAACACACACATACACAGCAGCCCTTTTTACACTGTCTATTAAAGGCGGGAGTATTGCATTGTTATGCCACCTTGTCTTTCTGTATATAAGGTGTGATTGTGGTATGGGGAGACAGAGTGGTCTTGCCTTTAAGCCACAACGGGAGGTAGTAACAGCACAGAAACAGCGTCTGTATCAACAGAACATATACGTCACACTAGCAGCTGATGCTGTTGTGTTAAACAAAGCGCCTGTCAATCCTTTTTTGGTTCTGCCATGCTGGCATGTTACCTAAAATCACACACTGGAGTGGGGTGTTTTTTTCTGTTTAAGAATGCAAAGGGGGGATAAAGAAGGGATGCAGAAGTTGGCTGTACGCTGGTTCCCTCGTGAAAAAGCCCAACAGGATGTTTCCATTGGATTTTGGATTTTTGAACCACAGACCTTATTTCAGTTATCTAACCAAAAACTCCTGCAAAAAAACAGAGCAAAAGTTAGCAAAATGCTAACTCATTTCATTTCTCTATAGCACGATAAAAAGGGCATGTGAAAATGACCTCATTTTTGACAGGCTGGTGATGTGCAGTCGACTTAATTCTTGTGCACACTGATGCAGAGAGACATTGTGACCTCTTGTTACCTCTGGTCCTTTCCTCATCCTGCTCAGTAAAAAGTTTACACTTGTCTATTTTGCAGTTGACTTCCTGGCACCAATTGGCATAAACTGAAACAACCCTCTTTATATCCAACAAGCTAAAGGAGTTGTTCCGGGGAGAATTAGCATGGCAGCGCCGAGTGTTTAACCATCAAATGGCTTGTTTGCACCCAGCTGTTTTAGCTCCTGGAGGAACGCCTGGACTCGTCTGTCCTGGCTTGCCCCAACGTGACCCAGCAGGGTTTATTTAAGTGGCCTTATTTCCCCTTTTCCCCACGCCGATGTCCGGCTTTTCTTGACCTTCATCCCCTCCGGTCTGTCCCGGAGAGAGAGTGGGAGACGTCGGTAGCTGAACCTTGACTGGGTACAGCGGTCGGCTGGCGAAACCTCCGCATGCATGACTTCTGTAATTTGTTTGCTAAGCCTGTATTTATGAGCATGCTAATTGTAGGGAGTGCCATGGTGCAGTTATAGTTGCTGGACTTTGAACGTCTGCTGTTCTGCTGACGGTGTCTGGCTGCACTTTGAGTCTGTCTGTGTGAATCCTGCTTAAATTTTTAACTTCAAACTTACTTTCAACTTACTTAAAGGGCAACACCACCTACATATAGAAGTCCAATATGTTATTTCCATTGTCGAGGAAAGTTCAATCAATATTTGTGAACATGAGCAACTCAGTCTCAAAGCCACAAATTAAGAGTCTCAAACTTGTGATGTCATCAAGTATAAAGTCTGTAGACAATGAGTGGGACATTGATTTTGTGGACCCGGAGAATGTTTGGGAGATGTTTTAGTTTGTCTGAAACCATTAGTATGTGAATTTTATATTAGTTCTGGTAAAAATATGCAAACACTGGACAATATGCCTGCATAAATATCACTAAATGCAACATAGTTGAGAACAGACGGCGACGAGGCAGCACTATAACGTCAGTAAGTAATAAATACCTCTCAAAGTGAATAACTGTGGTCATGTGTCTGCTGCCTGGTGTGCAATTTAGGAAACACTATATGAAATTTTGTGGTAGAGATACCGTTACAGATGGATGTCATAATTATTGAGCTTTGTTTTGGGTACAACAGGGTTTGGGTTTTTTGTTAGCCATGTAGCTCCAGGGATGTTGGTTGGTCAATCCACCATTTTTATCAAGGCTGGAATATCTCAAAAGTATTTGGATGGCGTGATATGGTACACATGTACACATTAGACGTTCTAAACATCAGCCTAATAGCATGCTTATGTTAGCAATTAGCTAATTTGAGCATTATCTGGTGACAAAGATGCCTGTGACATCACGTAACACGAGTTTGTCTGCGGTTTGCATTTTTTAACAGTTAATGTAATCATGAGTGGATTATGAGGCAGTGGGCCCCTGGGCACAGATGTATAAAGGGCCCCACAATCTCTCCTACTTAGAAACAAGACACACAGACTTCGTGGTGTTTTTTAGTCTCTTTGTAGTCGTTTGTAATCTTTTCGAGGTTTAGTTTGTGGTACTTTTGGGCCTCTTTTTCGTTGTTTTGTGTCTCTTTTGTCATTTTGTCGTGGATTGGGTGTCTTTGGGGTACTTTTGTGTCTTGTTGAGGTAATTTTATGTTTTTTTTAACCTCTCTGTGGTTATTTCTGTCTGCAGTCATTTTGTGTCTCTTTGTGATGGTTTTGTGTCTCCTTGTGGTCGTTTTGACCCTTCTTGTAGTTATTTTACATCTCTTTGCAGATTGTTTGCATATCTTTGTGGTCATTTTGAGTCTCTTCATGGTTTGTTTGTGTTCATTTGAGTGACAGGCCTTTGGGGGACCACTGAAACTTTAGGCCTCTGGACCTTTGCCCGTGTAATGCAATGTACGATTTTCGTGCAGAGGTGGTAAAAACCCCCAAACTCTAGCAGTGCATCACCGGTAGAGCTGAGCTTTGCACAGGCTACCAACGAGCCAGGCCGTCCAAATTTCTCCTCAGTCATTAGTTTAAAGTCCACACATTAGATAAATGATCAAAAATCCAATTTTATTTCACAAAATGTAAACAACACATTGGCTTAGAATGCAAACAAAACATATGGCAAGAAAACAACATAAACAGCACTTCAAAATAAAAGCTCTGCTCTTGAAATTCACTGTGCTTCAAAATAAAGTGTTTTTTTTACAAACTTGACACACTTTTGGACCACGACCCACCAGTAGTGAACCAATGATCTCAAACATTGTTCACAATTCATTGGTTATGGAGCAGTTCCAGACTTATTACTTGATGACATAAAACATTTTAATTTAAGCACTCTAGTGTTTGGATTAAGGGGAGAGATTCGGTCATGTTTTCTAATATTTTGGGACTGTCTTAGACAATAGGAATAACGTATGAATTTTGAAAATGGCTGTAGTTCTGCTGTAACTTTGGTTTCATTTTGGTCAATGAAATGCAAAATCTCACATACACTGGGTTCGTGTGAGTTTAAAACCTCAGAGCTGATTATTATCTCAAAATAATCAGACTTTTATTGAGTTCTCACAGTTGGGCCTTAACCTTTGTGAATGAGAGTCCGTCCAGAGAAAAATAGCCACTAGTCAATCCTCCTCAGGTAAAAATAACCTCAGTGTCCCGGTTTCCCACATTCAGCCCTCGGCCCATTCATTCTCACACATTCTTTCCTCCTTTCTTTGCCGAGGCGAGCTGACGGCCCCCCTCTCTCGCTGTGATGGGACTGTCATGCAGAAAGACACCATTGTGCTGCGCAGGATCCCGTTTCACTCTTGCCTTGTAATTAAGAAGGGATTGCACGGCGAGGGAGTTGTGGGTGGGGAATGTAGGGGGGTAGAGACCAGGGGATTGGGTTAGTAGGTAATTTGGCTAAAAAGCAGAGCGCTGACCTGCTTTGTAGCTGGCAGGCCTGGGAGCCGGCACGCATGAACCCGACTCCCCCACTGACACAGAGCCTCCCTGCTGAGATTTTGTTCAGTGTGTGTGGGCATGTGGAGAGTCAGTGGACGCAGAGGAAAGAAAGATTCAGGCTGCGATCTCTCTAGAGAGAAATGTTGCAGATCATGTGGATGTATGTATGTTTATTTGTGGTTACATGTCACAGTGCAACACAGAAAGTGAGAGGAAGCACTTCATTAAACTCGTGCCATTGTGGACTTATTGTTTCGTCACTCACATTTCCGCAGTGAATCATGGGAAGTGCGGTCAACGAAGGGCATTTAAAGAGGTTGAATCACTTTTTTTTCTGCTCTTGTGCTGTAAATGAAAACAGAAGCTGGACTCTTTTAGGAGTACGTGTGTATCCTGTGTGGGTTGGTACATTTCATGCCTTAAGAAAAGAAAGATTTTGATCCAAGTTAAACATGATGTGTCACTAAGGATGGGATAGTTTATACAGCACACTCTTGACAGCAAACTCAAATCAGACAAACCATATACAAGTTAAGTTTTCTCTTCTGTCTTTCAGTTCAGTCTGAGTCCAGAGCTCTGAATCCTCGCCATGGCTGACGTGCTAGAGAGCGGCGGCGGGTCAGGAGCCGTCAGAGTGGCCAGCGTGGATTGGCAGAAACGCTGCATCGCTCTGGAGATGCAGCTGCTGAGGTTCCGGCTCCAGGCGGGGAAAATAAGGGAGCTGCTGGCAGAGAAGGTAAGAGAAATAATCAGCCTGCACTGTTACTGGAGCAAGCAGAAGCTCTGCATTGTAGGAGCCAGTGCACCAGCTCCTCATAAGTTCAAATTCAGTTACACTAAATATTTATATCCAGAAGCTGCCAGGCATAACTGTTGTGTAGCAAAGTAAATGAGCTGGCTTAGCTGACAAAAGTAACGCCAGCTTGCTAATATACAGTATGACCCACAAAGGATGAAGAGGAGAGGCCTTTACACACGGGGATGTCATGAATAAACAACATAAAAATGCAAAATACTCGCATGCAAATATTTAATATTAAAATTAGTCATACCTCTGGTAAGCAGTTAGGCAGTTTATATGTCTAGGCCTTTTATTATGAAAGGTAAGAACTGAAGCAGTAGATCTGGTATGTCCTGCTTTTGTCACAGTTACGAAGTGTAGTAAAAATTTGCATTTTGGTTCAGACTAAAGAGCCTACAGTACTTGTTCAGCGGTGCTACTCCACATGTTGTCTTACGAGTTTTGGTGTCCTTTGTCATGTAATTCATGGTGCTGTGATACATAAATGATCAACAGGTCGACCTTTTTTGTGACGTTGTGACGTGATGTCCGTCCCGCACTGTCTGACTCATTGATGCCTTTATTTGTGCGAAAGCTCTGTAAAATTAACCGCTAAATATTTTTATGTACGAAAGTTCTCCTGACAAAAGCAATTGTTTGCAAAGAATATACCAACATCCAAATTAAAGCGCAAGACAAAAAAACACGGTGTTAAAAGGCCTCAAAAGAAGTCACGTGGAATATGGAGAATATATTTGGCCTAAAACTTGATCAGAAAACTGTGTAACGATAATGTAAACCTGCGTTATTTATATATATGTGTGTGTATTTTACAAAAATAACACAATTAAGGTAATCTGATATTTCCTTTCATACTACCAACTGTAAAACATATGTATTTCTCCATGTATACACATGCATCATGCCAACGTTTGAAATGCATCATCAGTTAAGTTAAATTTAACGTTTGTCCTAAAACTGTTATTTTATTGAGGTAATGTTACAGCTTATGCTTATGTTTACAAAGTTGCTTTTTATTGGTAATTTTTTGGGGAAAGCAATCGTAGAGAGAAAGCAATCGTAGAGAGATGACAGGTAATGAAGGAGAAAAATGCAGCAAAGGTCCCCAGCCAGACTCAAGGGGGTTGTTGCAGTTCATAGTCAGTCTTAACCCTTTAATTACTGTTAATAGCTGATGACCAGTTTAAAACTTAAGTAAATTCACGAATAGCTGTAGCAAACAAATCCTGATGAGAGAAGTTTATGACTTCCCTCAAAAACTCTAAAGTCTGAGTACAAAAAGAGCAGATGTCATTTTCCTCAGAAACTACCTCCAACTCCTCCTCAGGGAACACGGCATTCCCGAGACAGATGGGAAATGTAGTTTGTCCAAAGCGTACTGAATCCGGTTTGCTGAACTTCTAACAACCTGAGCTCAGCCGCGAGTCAGAGAAACATAAATTGTGCTCCTGATCTCATCCTTTGCCTCTCTACCAAGATGTGGAGACTCTCGCTGAGTGTCAGAACAAAGTTTGACCTATAAATGTAAAGCTTTGTCTTTGTTACTATGGGAACAAAACAAAATACTGATCAACCTAAAGAGCCAAAAAAGCAGGGCGTGTAAGTGAAAGTGGCAGGTTTATCATAAAACAATAAGTTTTATGGGGCACGAGGTTCAGAAACACTTTTATAAGGACAGAAGGGAAAGAGTTAACTGGAAATCAGATCACATTTGACCTGAGGATTTGACCCTGACTGATTTGGCATAAATCATGTAAAATTAACTGAACATGTGGCTGTTTAAGGTTCCATATTACTGTAGAAATTAGTCATACCCCTCTCGTCTGCAAATTAGGCCATGCCACCAGATATTTTGACCAAACACTGTGCAGATCTCGCTGCCTCATCTTCTTCTTCTTCTTATGGAGTGTTTTGAAGTGTTTTGTTCATGTGGAGACAATTACAGCATGTGAATCAGTAAGAAATACAGGTGCGGATGACTATGTGTTTATGTGTGTGCGTAAAGACAGATGGGATTACTCAGCTTATTTGGTAAACATTCGCTCCACTCATGCTGTATCATCAGAGGTTGGCTACAGTTTCAGCCAAAATGAATATTTAACATTTAACTCATCACTTGTGGAGCCTCCCCTCAAGTCGGGGCGAAATAACCGCCAGCGGCTGGCCAAATGCTTGTTAAATTGTGGCGGTTGTTAAGCTCGACTACCAGACACTTTGGAAAGCAATCAGCTGTCATCAGGAGGTTCAGCTCTGTCCTGAAGATTTGTTAGTAAAAGAGTGGAAGTGTTTGGATTATAGGGAGAAGGAGTAGCAGGAAAACTGTTCTCCTGTCTTGACTTTCCTTCAGTTTTCAGTTGGTTTTCTTTGTAGCTTTACAAGTGGCCGTTCTGTATAGACTCGGATAGCTCGGAGCTGCCTTTGTTTGGAGTGTCGCAGTGGTTCGCTCTCTGTATCATCTCTAATTCTGGAGTGCGAGAGTGATTTATTCAATCGGTCAGCAGGATGTTTACAGTCCAAACATAACCCATGAGTCTGATAAGAGCAGGACGACTCCCTGCTGTGTCTGCTGTCAGATTCTGTCAGACCTCCAGCTCGTCTCACACTCACACACACACACACACACACACACACACACACACACACACACACACACACACACACACTGTGAGAAGGTCATTAATGAAGGGCTCTTCCATCACAATAATCTTAGAGGAGGATCTACACCAGCTAAAGATTTTTTTCACAAGTTGACAAAGTAAAACTTCTTCTCTTAAAGATACATCTTCTGATGATGTATACTTTTTTTTATTGTTAACACTCCTGTGTAACCTCCTAAAACATGAGCATGTTGGCTTGATTTCTTTCAAAAACATGGAAAGAAGGTTATGAGCAACACAGGCATGACCCAGAAATTAGCAAAAATGATTACAAATATACCTTTTTGGGCATATTTCCCTTTTTTTTTTTTTTAATCTAAACACCTACCTACCTTTTTTTGCAGTATGTGGAACACTTCTTGCCAAGTTACTTATTGCCTTTTTCCCTATGTTTTCAAGCCAAGTTACTCACAGTTTGAAGGTCTAAATACTTGTGAAAGCTTCTGAAAGGGTTAAAGACTAACTCCAGTGGTGAAAGACGTTCCTGAAAGCCATACTTGAATAAAAGTACCAGAAAATGACTCTGGTAGAATTTGAAGTCACTTACACAGTCTGTGTCCATAGTAAAAGTCTTAAAGTATCTGATATTTACTGTAGCAGGATTTAGGTTCAACTTTAATTTCATTTCTTCTTAAACCACGTTTAAGAAAAATGACAAATAAATCTACCTTGTGCCTTGTGCCATGTACTTAGGTATTAAAAGTAATTTTCTCATTTTAATCATCTTCTGCATGATGATATGATTGGCAGGTGTAGTTTGGTAGAAAGAAAATAGTTCAGACTTGAAACACAACAAGGTCTGTGGATTATCTTGAGTAACCACATTGCATTGCACATTGCTGTTGAGTTTTACAAATGTATTTTTGGTGCTTTGAGCACCACAAGCCGAGTGACATCTAGTTCCATTATATTGAAGAGAAGGCAGACATCTCTATGGATAATATCTCTAACACTCTGCAACTCATACCAAAAAAAATCTGGACTTATAGATAGCACTACAGGGAAGAGGACAGTAGCCCCGAACTTTTTGAGTAACAATTAAATCTAGCAGCAAGCTTACTCAGCGTTTTTTTATTATTGAAAGTTTGTATTTGTGAGCTGTCTGCAAAGATTTACGTCTCCAGTAGGACAAAATGGGTTTGGGGCTTATATGCCACAGACGTTTATTATAGAAGTTTATCAGAAGGATGGAGACAGACAGAGTGTGGAAGTCAGCATGTGCTTGGAGGTGGATTGATTCACGTTTGTTGGTTCTGCTCTTTTCAAGGGATTTTTCTGACAATAAGAAAAATATAGAATCATTTCAGCCATTAGCTGAAGCTCGCTTTGCCTTTTAAAGAAGTGGTAACCTCAGTCCCACACTTGTCTAATGCACTGTTTGTACATGTTAGCCCTGATGCCAAGAATAAAAGGGAGTTCAAGCTCTCTGAAAATGGACTAATTACTGCCCTGTTAATACGCAGCACGCACAGTATGTATTGTTAATGTTCTTTTGGGCATGTTGCCAAAATAAAAGGCTAATGAATCTCACTTTTTCTTTGACTCCTCTCATAAACATACACACACATGTGCACACACTGAGGGGGGTTTAAGTGGAGGCCCGTGCTGCTGAGTGTGTTTTTCTGATTTTTTTTTTTTTTCAGGGGAGGGAGGGTGCTGAGTGACTACCATGCCGTCATGTTATTACTGTTTGGAAAGTCTGCTTCACGCTCTTCATCTCCTCTTTTGCCAAGTTAGGAGTGTTTTACGCATTGACCCACTTTGGTATGGAAAAACATGAAAAAAAAAAAAGTTGACGTGGTTGCCTGTGACATGGCATTTATCCCCAGAGTGAGGGAGGAGAGAGTGAGAGAGGAGGAGATGCCCCATTTGCCTTGTGAGGAGTTTAACTGGAGGAGTTCTCTGTTTGAGTTTTTATAGTGGATTAGGAAAAGTGCAATGGACAGCTGTCAGCTGGTGGATCATGAAAACAGAATCTTCTCCATACAGAAGGAACTGGAAGAGATTTGGAGAAAATAAAGTATGTTCTCCGGTGCAGAAATGACACAACTTGATGATTAAGAATAAATACTTTGGCCCAAATAAAGCAAAACATTACAATCACAATACTAAAGATTTTTTGCTACATAACAAAACCAGAATCCAAGAAAAAATGGATTAACTAAGAGAAGAAGCGCTGAGGAAATATAAGCATGTCGAATGTCTTTAGGCTGTAACACAATATAGAAATACCTTATTTAGAGGGAATTTTAAATAGGGTGGTATTTCCACTTTAAGGTTTCCCTTCATTACTTGGATAATCTAATTCTGGCCAAATTAAATTAATCTCCTCCATACGCTACACGTGGCTCGAGGAGCAAAACACAGTTGTTTGACTCAGACTCGGTGGTATCAGTCAGAGAGGACGACTGCAGAGAGGTCACCGGGTTCACATGTGCGTGTAAACATTTATTTTCATGAGAGGGTTTGTTTGGATCAGCAGCTTTTCTGATAGTTCAACTGCTACAGTCTGTTTTTCATGGTAAGGTTGGTTATCTTATTTGTAGCACATGTTGAACCCCTGAGGGATCACAGGTTAAGAGCAGCCTTTTTTTGGCGTTTTATGTTTTTAGGTTGTGTTAAACCCGTCTTTGTTTGAGCACTTTATCAGCTCTCTCACTAAATAAAATGCCCTCTTATTTGTCTCCATATCTATTTAATGATTAAAGTGGATTCAAAACGAAACTTCGGGATTTTCCAACCTGGATTTTCCACGCAGATGGTCGGCCATTGGTCAATGTTTGGCCATCACTGAGCATCTGTTGCTCTTGTTTTTGCAGTGTGTCCCACACTGTTGGCACTTTTTTTCTGGCTGATTCAGCATGTAAAATTGTGTCAGAGACGCCGGAGCCCGTCTGTGAATGAAATCACTCTGATTTGCGGTTCAGCTCAGCACGAGAAGAGAAACGAAAGTAAGAAAAGAAAACAAATGACTAAACTCAAGAGGGCGTGAGATAGAAACTAACTTTTTATATTGGGTAAAATTACATTTTTTATCCATTGAGGTCTTTAGTAGATACAATTTGTAATTGTTGGCCTTCTTGTTCGCTGGTGCACAGTAAATATCATTTGTTCCTTCAACATCAGGTTGTACTGCTAATGTGCTCATGAGCTAACTAGCGTCTTGAATCCATCCTGTCGGTCTTCCAGGTTCCCTTTTTGAATGCCTAATACATAAATACTACCGCCCCCTGCTGGTATGGAGAGTTATTCATGCAGACGCAAAATGAACATGCTAGCTGGCAATGGTCTCTGCAGGGTGGTCAAGTGAAACTTATTGACCGAGACGCAGACGACATGAAGCAAAGCAACACTTGGCCTTTGTGGCTGCTAGTTCTTCTTTGTTGGTTTGGCGTGTCTGGGCCTTCAGTGACTCAGGGGAGCAACAATTTCTGAAATCAGCCGATTTATGAGCGAGAGTACTGCCATGTTTACTGCACTGAAACCACCGTCAACGTTCATTCATTGTCTGTAACCGCTTGTCCTTGTCGCTGTACGTCCACTTAAAGTTCTTGCGACTAACAGGCTCAGATTGTTATTTTAAGTGTCTGATAACACCATGCAAAGGATCTTACAGATAAATGACATGTTTTTCTGCCTTTCACTTCATCCACTCTGTTTTTTTATTGCATCCAGCCAAGTTTTGCTCAATGAAAAGTCTTGTTGTGAAGTCTCGTAAATTGAGTTGCTGTGTGTTGGACTACAGTATCTAAGACCTGATGTCCCACATAGTATTCACACTGTGATGCCTTTATTTCACTCTTTCTCCACTGGTGCCTTATTACTCTTTCTCTATCAGTCCTCTCTCCCTCCCTTCTTTTGTACAGGTTTTATTTTAACATGTAATGATAAAGCTGGAGTCATAACTAACCATCAGCTGTGAGTTAATGATTAAAGCTGAGAGGCAGGTGGAGCACTCAGTGAACAGATATTTCACAGTTGAACCATCCTCTAATGTTTAAATTAATGTCCTTTGTGACCAGTGTTGTTATTGTCAGATTTTCACATCCTGATCACATGAACTGTGTAACAAAATTGAGGGTAAAGTGAGGAAAATGCAGTTGGGATCAGATCTCAAATCTTTGTCAGTAACAGTAAACAGTTATTAGCTGTGACAGATCTGTTAGCTGTGTGAGAAGCAGATGATCTGGTGTCTGTAGACCCCTCTCATCTTATCTCGACCCCGCTGGATACTATCAGTCCCTCTGGAATCCATACTGAGACAGAGATGGCCAACACTCTCAAGATTATTCTGCAAAACTTCATATAAAAAAAAGGAAAATTTTCAATAGTATTTTCAGCTAAGATACATGTAGTAAAGGATGAGGCTGGAGATATTCTGTATGTTTTGTTATTGTTATGAAATCCCATAAAAAGAGCAAAAACCACTGACTTTTTGTCTGACTATTGTTAAGGATGTCTGTGACTCTTAACACCGTGTTGGATTTGGAACTATGTAAATTATTCACGGCAGTCGAAGGACATGTATGTGGGGTTGACATCAGCTGAACTGCATTGCTGATGCTCATGGTAATTTAGTAACTTTAATTTGTAGAGCAGCTCTTAAAACAGAGTTTACAAAGTACTTTGGCAAGCAGTAATGCTGAACGAGGGAAAGAGAGAAATTAAGGTCAAATTAAACAAAAGATCAGATGAAAAAACGTATCAGAAAAAAGACCAATGATTATGAAAAAGAGAGATGAAAAAATAAATTGATATGATTAATAAAAAGGCAATAAACACAACATAATAATTTTAAGGAGGACGAATCAAGACATTTACAAGATAAAAAAATTTGACTTTAGACGTAGTGCAGGAACATGTTCAGATCACCCTATTGTTTTAAGTCTTTTCATAGTTGACAGTAGGAAACATACAAAATATCCTGAGACTTATCCTTAAATTCCAGAGATACAAAATGCAACTCAGACTGCTAACACAACGCGTAACGAAACATGACTCCCACCTCATCCATTTTCAGCCTCCTCAGCAGCAGGAGCTACTGTGTTGCACTGCGGCCTGACAGATGCTAGATTGCAGGCATATTTGTCTCACGCCTGCTCAGCGCCTCAGGCTTCAACAGTTGGACTCTGCAGTAACTAAAGAGACAGAGAGATAAACTGACAGCAGTAGCTTACACAGTCTGTGTCCATATCTGATCACCTCAAGGCTGCAGAGGCCACTTTGTTACCGTCAGGTCACTCATGTGATCGCTCGGACACAGATGATGTGTATCAGTGATTCTCAACCCGGGGTACTGCTGCAGTTACCAGGGAGGACATGGAAATATTTTGAAGTAGCTTAACTCATTTGAAAGCATAGAAAATCCGATTTGTTAATAAACTATACATACTATGCGCCTGTTGTGCCAACTGTAACCTGAACAAAACTTTATAATACTGAGAGTTCTTTAAAATAATTTTTCTTTAAAAAAGCGAGCAGAGAAGTCTAAACTGGTACTTGAAAGTAATGGATAAAAACAGTTTGCTTAAAGTAATGGATAAATAGTTAAAATAATAGGGGTAGAATGTACTGGATGAACTGTGACATATAGCTCGAAAGTGATGTTTTAAAGTTTAAGTCATAAGCTGGGAGTAATGGATGAAAAATTGTCTGCGAGCGGTAAAGGAATAACCCCCCCCACACACACACCCACACACACACACACACATACACACACACAGACTTCTGAAATTAGCACCAAGTCCCTTTGTTTGTTGGCTATAAAACTACTATGTGTGGGGGAGGCTAACACAAGGCTAAAAACATGATGCCAGTGATGTTTTTCAAAACAACTTGGCATGTCGGGGCTTCAGGACACTTGGATTACTTTAGAACTATCCCTCTACGATAGCTTGAAGCATCTGATTATCTTATGAAATAGCTAAAAGTAACTTATAAATGATGGGAACTTCTGTCATTAGAAGATCAAATACAAAACAGAACAAAGATATTGTAAGAATGTATAACATTGTAATGATTGCACAGAAAAATAATTGTTTTCTGTCTTAAAATGAATCAAATGGAACCTCTGATATATAAGTAATGGTCTCCTCTTTCTCCCAACAAAAAAATGCCCAAAAGGAATTCAATGAACTCCAGTTGTGATGCTAAAGCTCTTTTCTGCATAAACAGTTTGTGGTTTCCCAGTCCAGGTCCAACCTCCTCCTCTTCCTGACCTCTAACTGGATGTGGCAGTTTTTTAGGCCGTCTGATGGCGTCCTCTGATGACGACCTCTCACATCTGTTCCACATTGTGTGTTCTTACTTTCTTTATTCGTCTTAAGTGCTCGCCTCTTCTATTTATTGTTTTTTGAACAGAGGACAAAGTGCTGTTTGCTCTTTGGCTCAGGCTCGGTAAAGCCTTTGACTCATGACGAAGGCTTTTGACCTTGAGGTGAGGAGTCATCCAACCACTAACCGTCAACATGCGCTCTGGCTTTCGCAAGCGTTAATCTGGCTGCGAGGAAGCGGTCAGACGTTGTGCGAGTGGTGGATTCTGGGAATCAGGAGGCCTTTTATGGAGGTGACGAGAGGGGAGAAAAAAAGACAGAAAAGAAACAAAGGGAAGGGAAACAAAGATGACGGGAGGAATTCAGATGCATCTCTCAAGCAGAGTGAATCCATTAGCGTGTTTGTTCTCCTTCACCTGGGTCACTGAGCGCAGCAGAGAGGGAGTCCTGTGTTGAACTTGTGTTGCAGAGATAAAGAGGGTGCTTGCAGATGTGTGCAGGATGGACCATGTTTGCCTTTGAAAGCATGAGCATGCATGCTTGCACAAAAGGTGACGCAAGCTTGTGCACACACATAGTAGCATTCTTCTTCACACTGTTTGAGCAGCGGTAGAAAGATGTTGAGTCTCCTCTGAGGGCCTCTCAGCTGCTGGAGCCCTTCTGAATAAAGTACCACTCCTCAATAAACAGGCCATTTTTTGATTTTTTTTTTTTTTTTTTTTTTACAGATTATTCTTTTTGTGCTGCTTTCTCAACTGATTTTGTATTACAGAGATTTTCTTTATTAGACATGTTCCTAACACAGTTGATATGTGAAAGCTCATTAATCTTGTAAATGTCTCCGTATGGTATCAGTGATCAGGAAGGATTTAGTATCATGCATGTGTTGGTGTGTGTGTGCTAGATTTCAGGCTTGGTGGTCTTTCTGTCTAATCAGGTCTTTTATGGCAGGTTATGGGATGTGTCCTGCCAGGACCGGTTGTTCTGGGTTGTAGATGTAACTCTTGAAGACTGGCTGATTTTTATATGATGATTTCAAACCATCATTAGCACTGTTTCCTCACAGCAAAAAAGTCCCAGGTTTGGGTTGGGGTGAGGTTTTGGATCTTGGGGGGCCCCTCTGTGTGGTGTTTGCTTGTTCTCCGCGTGTCAGCGTGGGTTTTCTCAAGGTTCCCCGGTTTCTCCCACAGTCCAAAGACATGCAGTTTAGGTTGATTTGTGACTGTAGGTGTGAATGTGAGCGTGAACTGTTGTCTGTCTCTCAGTTTCAGCCCTACGATAATCTGGCGATCTGTCCAGGTTGTATTCCAGCTCTCGCCCAATAACAGCTGGCAATTACGGCCAATGAATGAATGAATGAATGAATGAATGAATGAATAAATGAATGTAACTTTTTCGTCTCTATTTTTAGATGCAGGAGCTGGGAGCAGAGGGTGACAGAGGCTGACCAGCGGGCTGAGAGTGCCGAGAAACAGGTACTTCTTATCCTTAAAGATATTCCACTATATCTGCAAAGAGCAGTCCGACCTGGCCAAAAAAAGACGAGCTGTCATATATTCACACAGGTTTTAAACAAACTCCAAAGTTAGCTAAACTTAATGTACTTGGAGAAAAAATATGAAGACCTACTGTCAAATTACCGTAAACTGTATTTTTAAAGATTATCTACCTGGTTTAACTTTGAAAGCACTTGCAGCAAAGGTTGTTGGGAGGCTTGCACTTCTATTATATGTATATATATATATATATATATATATATATATATATATATATATATATATATATATATATTTGGTGACACAGCTCCTGTTCCTTTTTGAGTTTAAATGCATCTTCTGGAAGTCGCTTTTAAGTTTTGTAAGCTTTGTAAGTCGTGCCTCACACAGGATTATTTCTTTTGCTTTTACCATCAAAAAGTGGTTAAATAATTGTCGTTTTACAACCTTTGATCTTACTGCTTGTGTTCTTTGCCACGTTTGAATTTGTCATCACAGCTTCGTCAAGATTAGATTACAGATTACTTTTTATGTTGTTATCATAACTAAAAGAGACATTGGCCAAAACTGTAGAAGTAAGACCCAGTGTTATTAACTGCATCTCATAGTCTTTCTCAGCGATTAGAATTTTCTCCTTTTTGTATTTGAACAAAAACTTCATCTGCCTAAAAAAGGCTCTAATTTGTGGTTGAAAACTCTGGAAAATATGTTAAGACAGCACAACACTTACAAGCCCTGACAGAAGTGAGAAGAAATCCTAAAATTGGGACCCATAAATTCACACAGTCGGTTGGATTTTGTTTTGTTGTTGAACTCCAAACTTTTAAAAGGGTCAACCTTTGATAGGAAACCTCTCTCAGTACGTCACACATACTCTGTCTCTCTCGCTGTTGTGTTTAATCTCCCATTTGCTGTCATTACTGGCTGTTCCAGGTGTTTTTCTGTAGGTAGTAATTTAATGGTGCCCTTTCTTTAAAAACAAGAAATACCTGAGGGCTTAGGAAGCGTTTCCTCGTCAGAGATGGTTAAAAAAAAGTATCTGTAGTGTTTTTCTTTTGGCTTTGTCTGGTGCCCATCAAAACTAGATGACTCACGCTAATTTGATCTCTCTCTTGGCCGTGCTTGTGAATTTACTCGTCTAATTATTTCCTTTTTCAGATCCATGTCATGGAAGAAAAGCTGAAGTCTGCAAACATACAAACCAGCGAATCAGAGAGCTCATTGTACAGGAAGTACCAAGACCTGACCAATCAGGTTCAGGAAAAAGATACTGTGATAAAGAGATTAGAGGTGCAGCTGGAAAAACAGGTATGGACGGAGCCATCAGATAAAGAGCAGAAATGTCCATTTATGTTCATAAAATGCCAGTTAAAATAATCTACAAACGCTGTTTTTGTGTCTGACTGCAGATTTTAGTCAGAGCCCAGGAGGCAAAGATTATTGAGGAGAAGGCTGCCAAGATTAAAGACTGGGTCACCCTAAAGCTCAGAGAGGTAAGATCACGCATGTAGAGAGACGCTTCAGTCGAGTCAGTCGACGTCATCTGTAGCAACGAGAGATGCCTCTGAGTAAAGGTGTATTATCTCAATACTTAGACACAAAAAGCACAGGAAAATAGGGTCCTTGTTTAAAATACTGAGGTTTCCTTTAATGTTAGCAGTTTCAAAGGCGTAGCTCTTGATTTCACTACAACAGTTGTGTAGTATATGGCTGCTGAAAGTTATTATTTAATATATTCTGTATATGTGATTTGTTGCAGATGGAGCAGGAGAACCAGCAGCTGAAAATGGCCAACCTGAAGCAGACTGAACAGATAATGTTGCTGCAGGACAAACTACAAGGTGATTATTCTGTTTTGGACAACTGCACCATAAACTGTGCTGCTCAATAAAGAGCGAGAGCAGTGAAAATTAGAAAAAAATACATCTTGAACTGCCTTCACTTTATGTCACTACTGGCTGATTATTTTATCCTCCAAAAAATGATTGCAACAGTACACAATACCTTAAAAAAGGAAGTATTGTACTCTTTCTTTGGATGATTGTCACACAGAGCTGCATCTAAAAATAATGTGTTTTCTCAGCTTACTCGTCCATTTAATCTAGTTTAAGACAATAAACTGTTACAGTCTATAGCTCAAATATATTAAATGAATCACATTAATTAAAAAGCTGTTTTCACAGAGTTTAAATGTATATAATTTGTAATTGTAAAACAGAAAAGTGAAGTCATTACTGACCAAATGAATGTGCTTTGTCTCTGTAAGACAGTTTAGCGGAAGACGGATCTCTTAAGAGAGAATTTTTATGAAGGTCAGCATCAGATTAGATGTCATAAAGTAATGTTAATGCTTTAGTTTGAATTACGTAATCTAAAATGTATGCAAACTATATTTGGGTATTTCACTCCTTAATATTTCTTTCTTATAATATTGTAAATATCGTCAGTTTTTTTTTAGCATTAGTAAAAGTTCGTGTAGATAAGTGGAGAACTGATGTGTCTGTTAGAAGATATTCCCAGAGCTCCAGTAGGAAAGAGATTAAGTTTCTGGTGTTCGTTTTCTTCTCCAGCTCTCTTGGAGAAACCTGCGTTCTCTGGATCTCCTGCCACCTCCCCTGTAATGGATACCCACCTGGTGCCCAGCAGTCCGCTGTTTCCTCCCAGCTGCCCCGGCACACCACCTGCCCAAGATGACAGCTGGAGACAAGCAGGTCCCCGAGGGGCCACGGCTAATATCAAGACCTCGTTGACAGGTGTGCTGCTCTTAATTTATGTTATGTTGGTAAGGGAAGCAGGAAGCCTTTGAAGCAATGAGCCTGTTCTTTAATTCATGTCTGGCTGATCACATGATCACATGAACAGAACCGGCAGTGGTGGACAGACTGGTGGTCTCACCAAAATCCAGTCTGCAAAAGTTATCTCCAAATGATGCGATGCATCGTGTGTTTATTATTATATGGATGTATAGTAATTGATTACATTTTAATTTGTTTACAGTGACTAATTGCTTCTGCCTTAATTGTATTTTGGCCACATTAGTCAATATTTTATTGATGCGTCTCCTCAGATGTGAAAAGGAATCCTGATCAGTCCAGTAAAGGGATTTGTCTCGGAGACCTTGCAGCCCATGATGCTCGGAGCAGGGAGGGTCCCAGCAGCCCTGTTTCCATCAGCGGACCAGAGCTCCCAGTGGGCCCAGAGGGTCAGGCGGGGGGCTCCGACAGAGACAACTCCTCTGATGAACTCAACAGCAAGTTCCGCTCTCAGTGCCTTCACTCTTCCTCCTCATCATCATCTTCGTCCTCAGCCTACGAGATGGCCCATGGACCGAGCTCCCCAGAGTCGCCCCTCAGAATAACCCCCAAAAGCCCGCTCCTGTCGCGCTCCCCCTCCACCAACAACCCCTTCCCGAATCCCCCAGTTCACCAGTCGGGCACCAGCATGACGCTCCCCAAAGTCCGGACTCCGCTCACCCCCAGAGACAGCATCCAGCTGGTGAAGAAGCACTACAGCCAGCCGCAGCCCAGCCTGGACCGACTCCACCACCTCAACGTTAACATCGACATCATGACCCCATCCTCCACCTCCTCCACCCTCAAGAGCACAGGCACCGCCACCTCGCACTTCTCGCAGGTTGTGGAAGAAACGGACATTGACGACGGGCTTCCTGACAGTATGGACGGGGTGGTGGAGGGGTCTGGATCAGAGGAGCTGTTCCGGGACGGAGTCTCCTTTGTGGGACTTCCAGAAGAGCTGGAGCAGCTGGATCCACCGCCAACGCCTCCTTTGCACCGCTTCCCATCATGGGTATGAGAGATCAGTATTATCTACACCCCCCCCTTCCTTTATTATTATTTAAAACAGTTAAAATTAGAGGACTGGTATGTCGGTTGGACGATTTTATCTGCTGACATATTGGTATCATCTTATGTGTTGTCCAATATCAAAAGTAAATATTTAGCAGAGCATTATGCAGAAAAACATACTGAATATCTTATATTTATAAATTATAGATTTATTGCAAAACTGTAAAATATCTCGCCTCCATTACATCCCTTGTCACATGGAAATGATAACCATATCAAAGGGATAGTTCATTCATTCATTCTTTCGCCATAAATGCTTATCCTCTTTAGGGCCACGGGGGGGCTATATATCCCAGCTGACATTGGGCGAGAGGCGGGTTGCACTTTATTAGGAGAAAACTCTAATACTATTGCAAGGCCGACATACAGAGACAGACAACCATTCACGCCACATTCACACCTGTGGCTGCCTTCTATAAAAGCTTCTATAAAATGACAAATTTGTGTGTGTGAGTGTTGTACTATGTGAAGGTATTTATAATGCAGTCAGGATCAGGACTGCACACTTATAACATTGTTTATTGCCACACGGATGTTTTGGGCCAGACGCCAATCTTGAGCGTGCTCATTTGGCAGTATCACAAAGAAAGCCTTCAGGTGGGGTTACTTACAAGTCCACTCATGAAAACACCAACAGTGCGTCCAACATATTTAAGAGACAGACAGTAATATGTATTTAAATCATAAAGAAATAAACATTATATAAATATTTTTAGTGAAAGTTGAAGTGAAGTGAAGGGGAATATTCCTGACTTTGCTGATGTCTGCAGGAGAGTCGGATCTACGCTGTGGCCAAGTCAGGAATGAGAGTATCAGAGGCCAGTCCTGGAGCCAGAGGCCCTGGACGAGGTGAGTCCCCCCAAACTAGAAACCAGAATCAGAAGTCCGCTGTTTTTCTTTTGTGAAACAGGGAAAAGATTCGGTTTTTAAATGAAGATTTTGTGAAACTTTTTATTGCCGGACTTTTCTGAGAAGTTCTTTTTTAAAAATCATTTTTATTTTAAATGACGGTTGTCTTTGACAATTTAGCAGTAGATCTCAAATGTGTAAGCGTGTGTGTGTGTGCGTGTGTGTGTGTGTGTGTGTGTGTGTGTGTGTGTGTGTGTGTGTGTGTCCTCGTCTGTCTGTGTGAGCCTGGGTGGTGTGTGAGATGAGTCAGTGCTGTGAGGTGACCTGTCGTTCAGCTGATGATGAAGCTGCTGTGGAGGTGTGTGGTTGGTTTGGATCTGTCATTGCGGCCTTTGATGTCACTTCCTCTGGCTCGAGGCTGCACACACCTGCACAGGTGTGGGCTCCTCTTCAGGAGGCTCTTTTTCTTTCTTTTAAAGAGCCGAGGAAGAGAATAAGAGGGGCGGGGGTTTAGAGGAGCAGAGGGGAGAGGCTGCTTTTTAATCAGCTGCGATGAAAGGACGTGGTCTGGGTGTAATTACTGCTGTGCTGTCTGTCTCGACATCATGCATTTTGTCAGGATGCAGACAGCGAGGTTTGACAGCACTCCGACTATTGAGTTTCCTGACTGCCAGGTACATGCAGCGGACTGCCAAGCGGCTGTTTTGGATTCAGTCACAGCTCGCTCATCTTATTCAGCGTCCTCTCATGTTTGTGCCTCAAGCTGCATCAGTTGTTGAGCATTTAGATCTCTAAACCAATATCATGGACCAGTTTGATTTTGTTTTAATTCAAGACTATTTAAGATTGAATTTTTGAATTGTATATCTTTATCATGATTACGAGTGCCCTCTTTTTACTCTTTGCAAGTACACAGGCTCTTGTAGGAATTACCATATCAATTTTTACTGTTTACTGTTAAACTGATATAAAAGTCAGTACCGACTTTATTTCTCTTCACTTCTATTGTTACTGTTTGGTTTTAGTTAAGCTTAGTTTATTTTGGCCATTTTCCTACTTATACAACTCAAATACACACAAGAAAAAAGCCCAGAATATAATGAGTCATTATTTTTGAAGCAGTGATAAACAGAATTAAGTTTTGTTGACCAAAAAAAGTCAAAAGTCTCAAAAAATAATACACAAGTACTTTATATTTGTTAATCATCTATTTTTATTTTTTATTTTAGTCTACTATGTGTATTACAATTTTTTATCTTATTTTCAAAAGTATTCCAAAAATAGACTGTTTAGTCTTGTATATCTCTTGTATAACTTGCTCTAATAAGGAAAAATGAATACAGTCTGGAAGCATCATATATTTTTTAGTAGTTGTTTAAGTTTACCAAATTTTCTAAATTAGAGACCATGTGGTTTTTTTTAAATAATTTGGTTGGTTGGTTCATGACCATTATGCCAATTTTTGGAGTTAACCATTTTTCCTCTAATTGCCATTTGTGGCCACATTTGAAGCCCTTTAGCAAAAGTGAAATGTCTCACTTAAAGCTTTAAGTGCTGTATTATATGGTGTTGGCATGATATGTATGTGTCCTTAACAAATACACAGAAAATCAAATACATTCTGAATAAATGTCTTCCTTCTTGTTGCAGGGTCCAACTTACCCCAATATCCGGCAGCAGGTCCGTTCACTCAGTTGATCTACAAAAATATCAACGTACCAGTCTACACCACACTGAAAGGGGTGAGTGAGGTTTAATTTTTTATTATTAAAGGGTTACAGTGTAGCTGATCATTACTTTTGAGGCAGATTATTGGCTACTTTTGTATTTTAAACCTCAGACTATTTTTATCTTTACCAAAATTACATGAATTTTGTTTTTTACCTTCCTTTACTCTTTGAATTATTTGTTTAGAAAGCCACTCAGATCAGCAGTGTACCTCTACCCGATGATGACTCTGGGTCCGAGGATGACAGCAGCTCTCTGGCCAGTTTACGGACCTCCATCCTGTGCCCGGACAGGAAAGGCAGCGTCCCAGGAAGCCCACGAACCGTAATGAGACGTGTGGAGTGCACATTAAAGTGCAGACAGGACAATGGAGTCCATGTAAGTCTGTCTTTAATGTAAATTTAAAATGACACATGAATTTGGATCTAGTGTCGAATTAGCCAGAAGGTAAGCAACACAATCTTCAGAATAAATGTTGGCGTTGTACTTTTCTGCAAAGCATTAATAGTTTTTTTCAACAACAGTTATATTAATTTTTCACACATAAAAAAACAGGTACGACAATGTACAACATCCACACTAACAGGAAAAAAGCCATAGATGATCAGTCCAGACAGTAACAGAAAAAATCCTCAGGTCCGCGGTCCTCTGGCAATGTCCCCTGTAGCGTGCCTCAGTCCAAGTGAGAGTTTCCAGTATCATTTTTCCATAATGAGGATTTCCAGGATGAGACAGCGAGTCTTTACAGGGAGATAGCTCATGAGTGGCTTCTTCAGAAACAGCTGATCTTAAAGCACAGAGCCGATCCTCTCTCCAATCTGCTGGAAATGCTGCCGATGTTTCGTTAGAAAACCGTTTTTGTAGTTTCATTTTTTGTTTTATTTTTACTACTTTATTTCCACATATAAGCATTAAGAATATACAGTACATATTAAGAAAAAATGTGAAGGAGAATTGCCCTTGAAAAATGGCATTCTCCAGGTAGCAACTACAAGAAATATCAACAATAATAATTATCCATCAAATTTTAAAAAATATTTAAAGACAAGGACATTACTATGAGAGTAAATCTTCCCATATACACTCTTAAAAAGTGGTCTGCAGCTTGGCAGGCGTCCACCTCCCGAAAACAAAGTCAGCTTATATACATATCACCTAAGAAACGCTGATATAAGATGCACAAATGAAATGTATCAGTGGATTACAAAAACACGTACAAAGCCAACAGAGACCTCTCCGACTCACAGCATGTAATTTTTCAGTTTAACCACAAAACATGACAAGACCAAGATGCATGGTTGTCAAAGCACACCAACAAATCCCACATAGAATAAACAGTGGTTTGTCTGCTGTAGAAGTTGTATTGTTTGTATGGAAAGTGCCGTCGCTATAGGTATTCGGCTCTTAAACTCAATGCAGAATAAGTGCTGGAATGCATCGAGCATCACGTACTGACGATATCTCAGTGATCTCACAGTCTGGATTTTCCATTTAAGAACGTTCTGTCTTGAACCTCCTGCTGTTTGCTGGCTCTGAGTCAAGACGTGTATAATTTATTCTCTGTGTTCTTCTCCCTCTAACCTTCTACTGTCTTTCTTACTTTCTGTATCTTTTTATGCATGTTCTGTTTTCCCAGGTGTGTCCATGTCGTCTATCAGCTCAGAGAGTGATTATGCTATTCCTCCTGATGCCTACTCCCTGGACAGTGACTACTCCGAACCGGAGCATAAAGTCCAGCGAACCTCCTCCTATTCCTGTGAGAGCACTGGGCCTGTAAGTGCAGTCCTTGGTCATTTTATTTAGTCAAATACAGTTAAATAAGTAAGACGTATTTGAATAATTCCCTTGCTGTTTGTGAGTGCAGGAGATGCTGGAGAAGTCTGGGTACCTGCTGAAGATGGGCAGTCAGGTAAAAGCCTGGAAGCGTCGCTGGTTCATCCTCAGGAATGGAGAGATCCTCTACTACAAATCTCCTGTGAGTGTGAGCCTGCCTGCTTCCTTCTAAGGTTTTGCTGTCTGCACAGAAAACATTGCACGAATATTTTAAAATTTTGTGCGTTTGCGTGCAAGAAGGCTGCAGCAGAAGGCTCAAGCACCATCCTTACAACTCATCACATGTGTTCTTGTCAGTGTAGATCAGGGGTGTCCACACTGTTTTGAATGGGGGGCAGATTAGATCATGTGAAAATATCTGGGGCCAGCTGCTTTTAGCATAATTTGGGTTATTTAAAAAAAAAAAACACATACAAATAATTATAATAATAATAAAATTATTTATAAAGCACCTTTAAAAACACAGTTTACAAAGTGCTTTGACAAACAAAGCATTGCAGAGGCAATAAACCCTTGAGGCGATAAAACAATAGAAGTTAGTCAATAATACTGAACAAAGGCCAGACAAGAGCTAAGGTAGAATTAAGCAGGAGATTAGAGGCAGAAACATGTTAGATATGTTTAACAAAATAAAGGCAGTAAACAACAGAACATTAATAATAATTATAATAATTAAGCAGATATAAGACAGAATAAAAAGTCAAGTTAAAAAATAAATTAAAAGATAAAATTAAAAGATAAACTAAAGGCAAAAAGGGGACATCACAGTTTCAACTTGAAGTGAGAAAGTATTCAACTTTCCACCGCTCTTGAAAGCTGAAGCTCTCACTGTCGAAAAAATGCCAAAAATATCTGGTGTTCATTAGCTTGTTTAGCTTCGACTTGGTGCATGTCTACAAAACTGTGCAGGCGTCCCGTCATTGTGAGGTTAATGGGAAAAAAAAGCAACATGATCTTGCTTGATTAATCAATATTGTGTTCATCATATAGTATATTTTAAGACTCTGGAATTTGAACGTGACTGGTGCTGATTAAAAAAAAGGTGAAAGTTACTGCAGTTACTGACTTTATGATAGACTTTGTAACTGTAATTTTGGACAGAAATTAAGACTGTTGTTTGTGTATTTGTTTTCAGAGTGACGTGATCAGGAAACCTCAGGGTCAGATCGAGCTGAACTCATCGTGCCGTATAGTTCGTGGAGAAGGAGCACAAAACATTTCAAGTAAGTGCAAAACATCTTAAATCCTTCAGAAGTTCCCAATAGTGCTTAAGTTTTTGCAGGATTGCTTCAAGACAAGGAGAGTATGATTTACGCTGCACACTATGATTACTGGCTATCCAAAGAATTGAAATGGCAGTTAAACTTTTTATAGATCTCCAGTTCAAAAGACTGATGCATGAAATAGAAAAATATAAAACTTAAACAAAGACAGTTGTTGGAGGGCACATGCAGCTCCACACACACACCAGCACTCTTATTATAGTGCTGCATCACAGCGGAGCTTTACAGCCGCATACCAGAGAAGCAGCTTAAAATGACATCAGGTGTAGCGTTGGACTGGAATGTTTTCCCGGCTCTCGGAAGCTGATCCTGATCTCCTCTGACACCATGATGCTATCTCAGTCGGGCTCAGCTCAGCATTTTTCCCATATTTTCTCCTTTTTTCATCTCTTTAGTTGATTACAGAGAAGAAGACTTTCTATCTGACCGCGGATTCACCCAACATCCTGGAGGAGTGGATACGGGTGCTGCAGAACATACTCAAAGTGCAGGCCAGCAGCCCGGTTACCGTGGAGACCACCGCCAAGCCTACTGTGACGGGCTGGCTTACAAAGGTCAGGAGACAGAGGTCATAATATATATATATATAGATATATATACAAAGCCCCTGGAAACTTTACTTCTAGTTATTCGCTGTCTTGCTCAGCGAGTGTCTGTAAGTAAAATTTGAGGCTACTATTTGAGACATTTAGGGATTAATCTTCTCATCTATCTTTCAGCAAGGAAACAAAATATTTCAGTATGATAGTAAATATTCATGGAAGTTGTCTAAACAACATCCTGGAAGGACTGATTCGAGGTGAAGAATCGCTACTTCTGTCCCCCACTTTCAGAGGTGTAGATTAGCCAAAGTTTCTGCCTGAAGAGGATACCAGAAATAACTTGTTTTCGGGCGTAACGTCCTCTTTCAGACAGATAGTGTCTGTCACTGGGGCGGGGGGTTTGACGGAGCACTTGAAGCAGATTCTTGAAACCCTCCTTCACGTTGGGACACGGCTGAAAGGCCCGAGCTGCTGGAATGCTCGAGATCTCCGTCCGTTCACCTCCTCCTTCGCCCTCCTCTCCTGAGCCAAGGTCTGTCTGTTGGTAAAGGGACGACACTTAAACATCTGACGGGTGTGTGTGACGGGTCTCTGACAGCTGACTGACAGCCAACGTCCTCTCACCAAACCCCAAATCCCTTCCTGAAAGTCGTCTTTGATCCGCTGCTCATGACGTGATCTCAGTCCAGACAGCTCTGCCTCTCGGCGCCGTTAACCCCGTGACCCCCTTTTTGAGGGATGCACAGCTGGCTTTGTGCTGATATTGTCCTCCAGTGACATCATCGCTCCATTCATATTTCCAGAGCTCTCTGAGAGACGTCCTCAAAGATATGTGTAGTTATCAGCAGCAGCTGTGTTCCTGGTTAAAATGAAACTGAATGCAGAGTTGGAGCGTGGGCGGACTCAGGCCCGCCGATAGGGGGGGACAAACGGGTCTGCTGTCCCGGGCCCAGGGAGAGGGGGGCCCACAACTGGGCCCTCATTAAATTGTGGAATTAAAAAAATTGTCAGAATAGTGGAAAACTATTATTTCAATCACATTACAGTTTTTTATTTGTATTCTCCTAGTTGTCCTTGAGAAATAGTAATCATGAACCCTCCCACCCCAAACACAAAAATGGTTTGGCCCAGATCAAACTTTGATGTTGTTATTAATTTGAAGTTGAGAAGGCGCGCGGGTCTACAATCAAAATGTCTGGTAAGCACAAGTCCGGTGCCCAGAAAAGGAAAGAAAGGGGAAAAAGAGAAGAGGAAAACAAAGGGCTGAGAAATGCTCTAAACAAATATTTTAAAAAATGTGCCGACAGTGAAGCTGGGACGAGTGGAATAGAGCAAGGTAAGTAGTGCAGCCAACCTTATAAAGCAGCCTAACTGACCAGCTCTAATGTTAACGGCCATTAGCCTAGCTTGTACAAAAGCCTGACAAAACACGTTATCTTTGACAGAAACAGAGAGGAGGGAGAGCGAGCAGCAGTCAGGTGTCAGGAGTCAGGCTACGGGTGACGGAGAAGAGAGAGGGGGGTTGTGTCACGGTGGAGCGGAGGGGCAGAATGAGGCTACCGGTGACAGAGAAGAGAGAGAGGGGCTGTGTGACTCTGGACCGAGTCCGGAGCAGCAGAGTGAGGCTACCGGTGACAGAGAAGAGAGAGGGGGGCTGTGTCACTCTGGACCGAGTCCGGAGCAGCAGAGTGAGGCTACCGGTGACAGAGAAGAGAGAGGGGGGCTGTGTCACTCTGGACCGAGTCCGGAGCAGCAGAGTGAGGCTACCGGTGACAGAGAAGAGAGAGAGGGGGGCTGTGTGACTCTGGACCGAGTCCGGAGCAGCAGAGTGAGGCTACCGGTGACAGAGAAGAGAGAGGGGGGCTGTGTCACGGTGGAGCGGAGGAGCAGAGTCAGGCTGCAGGTGACAGAGAAGAGAGAGGGAGAGAGCGGGAGCTGTCCGCTGAGCAGGGATCAGAGACTGATTATCAGGCACAAAATTTCAGCGATCCTGCATTATGGCCAACTGTGACTGTGGCTGGAGGTGAGCGGGCCTTCAGTAAAATGAAGACTATAAAAAACTACTTACGCTCTAACATGTCCCAGGAGAGGCTGAACGGTTTGGCAATGCTCTCCATAGAGCGTCAACTTGCCAAGAAACTGGACTTTCAAGACATTATAGATGATTTTGCCACAAGGAAAGCTAGGCGCATAGCATTTAGAGTTTAAATCTAAAAATGATGTGAGAAGAGGAGAGGAGAGGAGAGAAGAGGGAGACAGAGGAGAGGAAGACAGAGGAGAGGAAGAGCAGATGAGAAGAGAGGAAGAACAGATGAGAGAGGAAAACTGGAGAGGTGAGGAGATGATGACAGAGGAGAGGAAGAGCAGATGAGAAGAGAAGAGAGGAAGACAGCAGAGGTGAGGAGATGAAGACAGGAGAGGAAGAGCACATGAGAAGAGAGGAAGACAAGAGAGAGAGGTGAGGAGAGGAAGACAGAGGAGAAGAGAGGAACTAATGTCAGTTATGAGATGTTCATTTGGTTTTGAAGTTAGAGAACTGACAATTCTAGCATGACGTTGAACTGATAAAGTTTTCATTTAAAGTTTGATATACATGCTTATTTACTGTATTATCAGTTGACAGAGAGAAAATTCTTAAAATTAAAATGCCTAATTTATTCTTCCCTGGTCTATTTTTCCTGCATGTATAAGGATTAGAAAATGTGTATGCATAACTCTTAATAATATTAGCAGGTCCTTTGTGACAAGTATATAAATGTCATATTTAACTAAAATCTCAGCTGCCATGGAGAGCTAAGATTTTCCCCTCGTATACAATACCTTATTTATTGCATTATCACAATATATCAAACATAACTGGTGATGTTTAGTGACAAAAAAACCCGGCGGTGGTGGAGGGGAGGGCCCATCTAACATTATCTTGTCCCGGGCCCAGACAAGACTGTCAGCTGGCCTGGGCGGACTGTTTACATTTGGCAGTTTGGCAGAAGTTAGTCCTCACTTTGCTTTGGAAACAAACAAAAAAAATCTAAATAGTAATTTGCACTCTTACCTGCACACATCTGCCGGTCAGATGGGGGAATCCCCTGAATAACATCTGTCAAGCTTTTTTTAACTTCTTTAGTCTGAGTTTCAAAGAATACAAAAAAAAGTATAATCTCATATTTTCTGTTGTTTAAAAAAATGCAGATAGTCTTGGGACTTGTCTGGAAAATGTTCTCATACTCTATGAGCCGCTGTCCTCTTGTTTCAGGTCAAACATGGACACTCTAAGCTGGTGTGGTGTTCTTTGGTTGGGAAATTCTTCTGCTACTATCGTAATCAAGAAGACAAGGTTCACAAAACTCCCTTCACCTGCTTTTAATGTTGTCTTTTATTAAATATTACTGTATATACATTAAGTTTAGCTAGTTTGTCTATTATATTTAAGATACTTCAATCTGTCAGTCTAACACTAATTACCATCTTGTGTTTGATTGCTTTGACTCTGATTGACCTTTTCTGTCTCAGCTGCCTCTGGGTCAGCTGCAGATGCGGGAGGCCTCGGTACAGGAAGTGGATCGCTCCTGTGATTCAGACGAGGACTATGAGGCAGGCAGTCGAGGTTTCCTCTCGTCTCACTGCACCTTAGTGGTCCAACCGAGAGACCAGAGTCCGACATACCTGCTAATCGGCACCAAGCAGGAGAAGGTACTGGAATAGGAAATGCCTTAATAAATGTGGAGCTGTAATTATTCTATCTGTAGAGTCAAGATTCATTTATTTTTTGTTTCCTGCACAGGACACGTGGCTGTATCACCTGACTGTGGCAGCAGGCAGCAGTGCGACCTTTAAAGTTGGAACAGAGTACGAGCAGCTCATTGGGAAACTCCTTGATGCAGACGGAGAACCAGGTGAGGAAATCAAAAAAGCATCACTACTGACTGCATTGTTGTCCAGTGTAAGCGGTTTATTGGAAGAGGTGAAAAATTATTTGTCTTCAAATTTACTTTGCACACTTGAAATAAAATGTAACTGGTTACACTCTAAAAAAATAAAAATAATAATACATTTTATTTTCCAACATAAAGGTGTAAATGCTGTTTTAAAGCCTTCTGCGATCTTCCTGGAACGAAATTTAAGTGGACAACTGAGTCCTTTATATAGATCAGTACTTAGCCTCCACATATTCTGAGTATCAGCGAAAATGGGTCTGTAGCATTCAAAATCTACGTTTTTTTAAGTATTTAAACCTGATAGAAATATTTGGTATATTTGCTCAAATGTTTTCTCATTTGAATCATAAAACTTTAATTTAGTTTTACTGTATTTTATTTAGTCTTTTTTCTGCATGTTTTTAACACTGATGAATTGAGCTGTTTGATTTATATTAATAAATGAAAAATAAAAGGATAAAATATAGTCATTTTGTCCAGAGCAAGGTATTATATGTGCACCAATATCAATAAGCAGCTCTACTTCTTTAGTAAGTTGTATTTTCTTTGCCTAAAAGTAGTTTAAGTAAACAAGGTGTGACTTACTGAAATCAGCCTTAAATGTAGCAAATTCACAAAAAACCTTATAACATGAGCTACATCAGCAATAGCTAAAGATGAGGAGAAATTCGTGTTACAGAGTATTGCAAAGAACTCAAAAACATTTGATCTGGATATTTTTCGTCGACATTAGTGGAGATATACACTCACCGTAGATGCATAATTAACCAAAAAAGCATAAAGGTGAAGTCAGCGATTCTAACTGTCTCCTCGTGGTCTGCTGGCTGTTTGTTCTGTGTGTGCTCTGAAAAAAATCTGGTGTCCATAAACAGATCTGGCTCTGTAAATGTGAAACAAACACCGAGCCTCACAACACTATTTCAGCCAATCATTAATGCAGCATTCACTGTGGTGCACAGGACGAGTGAAAGGCCGTAGATGTATATAAAGAGAGGCAGTTGGCGCGGGACGGATGGTAAATCTGGTATGTTTGTTTGGGTGCTGAGTTCAAATATCAACAATCCTTCTCCAGAGTTGCTGACTTGATCTTTAAGGCTTGCAAAGTCTCTATAAGTGGATACAAATTTACTCAGTAGCATGCTACATGTTATTTTGATCTGCCGTGTCTGACGGCTTTAATCCACACTGCAGACTGTGTTTACGGCTGGAGCTGTGTGTGAATTTTTGTCAGCTGTTGAGTCATTACGGCTTTGAAACTCAATCTTTATGTTTGTCTGCATGTGTTTGCGTGGGCTTGCCTGCCTGCGTGTGTGTGTGTGTGTGTGTTTTCTTTTCCCAGAGTCTGCCTTGTGGAGGAGCGCGGCCTTGAGTTTCTGTAAGGAGGGTCTGCGCTCGCCTCTCACCACTCTGCCCTCTGAAGCTCTGCAGACAGAAGCTCTCAAGCTTTTCAAGGTCAGTCTCTCCACCTCTCACCCCTCGCTCTCTCTCTCTGTTGTTCTTCCGCTTACTTTCATCCCTTTCTCCGAGCTTCTGCTTTTCTGTCTCACTGCGAGGGTCTGTTCAAGGCATCATCCGTCCCACTTCAGTATCCCCTCCTACTCCTGGACGTGCTCCCTCTTCCTCTCTTCCCTCCTGCCTTTAAACCAGATCAAAGGCTCCAGTACGAGGGCCCCCGCTCATTAAAAGCGTGGAAGAGAGATAATGGCCTTGATTATCTGCTCTGATTGAGGCTAACCGTTCCTCGGGTTTACAGCCGGGGTGAAAGGCGCCCCTTTAAAGAGGAGACATGGGAGGTCAGGGCCTTCAGAGAGCGGCAGCAATGGATATGGACGCAACAGGATGGGGGCGGAGAAAGGGGATCAGAGCAGAATGGGGACCTTATAGGAAGATGGCAGATCCCTTTCCTCTCTTTTCAACTCAGTGCGCCCACCCAGAAATCCCCCCCTCTCTGCTCCTCAGCCCGTCCACTACAGTCGCTACACTATGGGGATTGAAAGCTAAATGGATCGGCTCTCTCTTTGACCAGCCAGCCTTAAAAAACATCCCAAACACACAAAAAGAAACAGGATGAATGGAAGTGACGCTCTGCTTCATGCCTTTGAAGTATTAATGAATCTGACAAGACTGATGAAAACCTTTTAATTGGTTCTTTTGTCTCCATCTGTCCCTGCGGATGAGAACAAAAGTTATCTAAAAAAAAAACCCACACATTTGGGCTCTCACTGGCCTCATGACATGTATTAATGTTGTTTTCATTTGACCTGAATTTTAGCACCTGAAGTTATGCTATTTTTATTTCTTTAACTAATTGTATTCAGTATCAAAAAGACGCATCGATCACATACAACAGAACATTTTTCGACATCAGAGCAGTCATTCTCCTGCCTGACAAGAAGGGGCCGAGATTGTTAGATGCAGAAGACCTGGAAACGCTGATCAATCAAAATTGACAGGTTTTTTTTTTTTTGGGCGGGGGATAAAAAAACCAGACTCTGTCAGATAGAGGGTGAATATAGGTGTATGAAGAAAATTAAGTGTTTTATCCCATTACAGCATGTTAACATGCTCTACTAGAAACCCAAAATACAAGTGCAAACCTGAAAATGAGCATTGTAAGACCCCTCTAAGATGCATTTACGTTTTGAGTCTCTGGTGAGTGTTTGCTTCCACCTGCTGGTGGTGCAGTGCACTAAAGTGTCAGATTTTAAATATGAAGTCTGTGTCTCTGCAGAGCTGTCAGCTCTTCATCAATGTGCTGGTTGAGTCTCCGTCTGTCGACTACCACACCTCGCTGGCCCAGAATGCTTTGCAGGTGTGCCTGACCCACCCGGAGCTGCAGAATGAAATGTACTGTCAGCTTATCAAGCAGACCAACCGCCGAACGCCACACAACTACTCCCTCACACAGGTCAGTGTGGTGGATGCAGGGAAGACAAAACAGAAAAAATGACAGCAGAAAATGTGTTGTTTTATCTTCACTTTAATCATTTACACATTAAGAATACCATTGTAGTTAACTCAGACAGTTACGCTGAGTGCTGCTGCAAAAGTTTGAAAAATGCTCGCATGAAAAAGGACATTTTCAGTAACCCTGTAATTAAAAGTTTTTTTCTTGTTCCGCCTCTTCCTCTAGTGCTGGCAGCTGTTGTCTCTGTGCGTGGCATTGTTCCTTCCTCAACAACATTTTCTTTGGTACCTGAGACAGTACCTGCAACGCAACGCCGACCCGAGGTGAGGTGTCTTAAGCCTCCTTAAACTGTGATCTCCTAAGTAACTAAAAGCAGTTCTGTGTCAGTTTTTAATCTACATCTCTGTCTCTTTTTGTTGCTACTTAGGAGTGAGGTGGGGAAGTATGCGGTGTACTGTCAGAGGTCTGTGGAGCGAACGCTGCAGAATGGAGAGCGAGAGGCCAAACCTTCACGTATGGAGATCGTCTCCATCCTGCTGAGGAACCCCTACCACCACTCACTGCCATTCAGCATCCCAGTCCACTTCATGAACAACACCTACCAGGTAACACAGAAACACGCTGTCACTGTCTTTATGGTGACCATCTTGCTGTCTTAAAATGCAAACACAAGCTATATCTAACTTAAAACCTTAAAGTCTTAAAGTCTTATTAATATCTTTAAAATGCAACCACACCGTCTTCTTTTTAGAGGTAAATTACTTCACATAATTGGCTTGCAAATCTATCATGTTAATAGCAGTTTTTAATTAACCTGTAGTATAAATGTGTTATTTTCACCTATTGTATTTGAATATTCTCCATTCTGAGTCCCTAAACAGCCTATCTAAAACATAATGACAAACTTGGCACACCGTGCTGAGTTAAAATAAGTGCTCAAATTAATCAGCAGGTTCCCTGTTTTCAGATGATGTGTACCACTTTTATGAGGTATATACTGTTGACCTGCAATCTCCTCCTAAAGATCCCCTGTCCCCCCTAAAAAAACCCCAAAATGGTCCATGGTGGGTACATTCGAAGCAGCACTGCCTCAAGGCAAAAAGCAACATCAGCATCAGTTTATACCTGCAGATGTGAAAAGGCGTGTGGATGCTGCCACCTACAGGCAAATAAAGTAACTGCTGCTTCAATATTTAATGTTGCCGATGCAGAAGCACCAAATATTTTTACTGCAGTGCTCTTCATCGTTATCTGGAAAGACGCTACATTTGCCAATCAAATATGTGGAAGCAGACATTTATGGAATATTACTTTATAACTTGAAGGCTGTATTTCTTAGTGCTTATTTTGAGATTGTCCTGACAGACAATAAAATCACTGCCGTCACGATAACCCTCCAGAGTTGTAAAATACTGTTTCATAAATATTTTGGCACTGATAAGGCTTCAAACTCACGGATCAGTTACTCAAACTGGACTTCCTGGATCATATTTTATAATCTCACTGGTACCTGAAACAACACAACTCTTGCATTTTTCTAAATTCAGGACTGTTTTTGGTCTTAACTCCCTCTCACAGCAGCAGTATACAGTACATCTGCAGTTCTAATCTGCAGCTGCTGTTACGTTTAGGTGGTGCAGTTTGGACTGAAACTGCAGGATGTTGTTGGTCTGGTCCCGATGCTTCTCATCTGTGAAAATGTGAAGTGTCTTTTGTTTTTGCTCATGCAGGTGGTGGGTTTCGACGGCTCCACCACAGTGGAAGAGTTCCTCAACACGCTGAACCAGAGGATCTGCGTGAGGAAGCCTCAGGTGTCGGGGTTTGCCCTCTTCACTGATGATCCGTCTGGCAAAGACCTGGAGCACTGCCTGCAGCCGTCTGCCAAGGTAACAGTGCGGCTCACTGAACACCAAACCCCACGAGGCCTCTGTGGTGCATTTATTCAAGTCATTTGTTACTTCATATTTCAGAGCAGCAGCAGTGGGTATTTAAAGACTGTTTTGACAAATAAAGGCTGTCAAAACTTTTTTTGTGACTTTTTGGTTTCTAACTGCAGTCATATTCCTGCATACCAAAGCCTGACTATAATTTAATCCCACATAATCGTGATAAAAAGTGGTGCCTTTAGTCCCATTTTCAATTTGCTTACTGAAACTGTTCCATTGTGTTTAACCCTTTAACACCTTGATTGACATCAGTTTTCTCGTGCTGCATTTACACTCCTTTACCAGAATTTAAACCTGTAAAAATTGGTTTGAATCCCTTCAAAAACACAAAAAATATAATGAGCAACTTGGCAAAAAAAATCACTAAAAGGTGGCAAGAAAGTTATCTAAAAATTGGCTGGGGGGGATTATTAGATATAATCAAAAAAGGAAGGAAGAATGTCCAGAAAAATATATTTATAAATCTTCTCATATTTCATTTAAAATTATGTTACAGAAAAATGTTTTTAACATTTTCTTTAGATAATTTTTTTTAAATTTTTTTTGTCTTTTTTTGTTTGCTTTTTATTTTCTTTTTGTTCCCCTGGTGATTTTCTTGTAACTGTTAATGATTTATTGTTAATTTTTTGGGCCATTTATTATTAAGTTGCTTTTTGCCCTCTTCCCATGAGTTTTAAAAGAAGCCAAGCCAATTTTCTCAGGTTTCAAAGGGTTAACAGACCCTCCAAAGACATCAAATAGACTACATTTCTAACTCTGGCGTACATTATGCTGTCATTTTAGCTGCTGCCACCTGCTGACAGAACCGGAAATAAAGTAAAATCTCCTGCATGTTCAACTGGAGACTTTCTTGTTTCTCTTTTGCCAGATTTGTGATGTCATTTCCAAGTGGGAACAGGCTCTTAAAGAACTGCATCCTGGGAAAAATGAGGGGACACGGATTGTGCGTCTGACATACAAGAGCAGGTGGGATTTCTGTTGTCACATCTGGGCCTTACATCAGCAGCTTTCATTATATGGTCATGAGCATTTTTCTAAATGCCTTTTAAAACTTAACTTGGACCACACAATAATCGATGGTGGTGTGATTTCTGTTTGGCCATTCACGCTTTTCTCAGGAATTTCAATTGTCAGGTTCAGATTTCATGCAAAGTCAACGTAACTGCAGCCTCAACCAGGAAAATGAGTTTTATGACAAGTTAGTCTTCTTTGTGCATGCACAGGTTGTGTTTCAGAGCTCAGGTGAAAGGAGAGACGGAGCGGGAGCGCCTCCTGCTAGCGTATCAGGTGAATGATGAAGTTCAGCAAGGCCACTTCCCTGTGAACAAAGAGCTGGCTCTGGAGGTGGCCGCCCTCATGGCTCAGGTGTGTAAACATAATGTCAAGAATTAGACCAAAAATATTTTTCTTAATTTATGAACACTTTGTACTGTCAGAAAGAATTTTTAAAACCATTTTCTAACTTTCTCTCTTCTTTCATCTGTCTTCTTCCAGGTTGAACATGGTGACTTGGAGAGACCAGCTGCCTCGTCTCCCACCAGCTCTCCTCAGCCAAAATCTCAGCTGATTCTCCTGCAGGCCTTAGAGCGCTTTTACCCCAAACGCTACAAACAGGACTGCAGCTCAGAGCAGCTCAGGTAAAACAAACACTGCTGTTGTCCAAATTAATTATTGAAACTAGAAGCAGCGAACCTAATGTCCTCGTACAGACTTGTTTAATGTATTTTGCAATATCCTCTTGCAACAAAAACACAAACACTGCGGGTCCACTTTGTCATGAATTGATCACACAAATACTGCAGGATGTTCTTTTTGCTAAAGATAAGACTTAATATCTCACAAATGTTTCTTTTGTCCTTTCAGAGATCTTACTGAGCGTTTGGCCACTAAGTGGTCTTTGCTACGTGGGTGCAGTGCACCCGAGTGTGTGAGAATATACCTAACTGTGGCTCGGAAATGGCCCCTGTTTGGAGCCAAACTGTTCAGTGCAAAGGTAAGACAGAAAGTCCACCTTTCCCCTTGTTTGTGTCCCAGGACTATTTTACTTTAAAGTTCCTTCAGCTTGTTGATGTCTGCATTTCGATGGTGGCCCAAGAACCCGGGAAGATTAGGAAAAATAATCATTGCTGACTTATGAAAATGCATAATCAGCAGGACAAGATGAGGGCTGCTGGTAGTCACAGGGATGAGCACACTCTGGAGTCTGCAGCTCAGTGTGTCCGCCCGTTTCATTCAAAAAACACGTCACTGTCATGACATTTATTCCTGCAAAGTCCCGTATGTACCGCTGCAAATCATTACATATGCATTAAAAAATTAAATGTAGAGAAGGAAAGTGAAACTTAAAGCATCCGTCTCCCATTAAAACATCTGTTGAGTGTTTGATGGTTATTTATTTGTTCTTTAGAACAAAACTGCACTGAAATATTCAGAAAATAACATTTTATTTTTCTCATTCACAATATCTCTATCTCTATTTAAAAATGAATTGGCAAGCTGAGTTGAAGCAGCTGTGCTGTGTGTGGTTAAGCAATTACATATCTGATGGTTTTCCCTGGAAACACAACCCGTGACTGCCTGTGCTTTCAGAAAGAATTACCCCCGAGCAGGTACTTTTTGAGGCGTCAAATGTCTCTGAAACTTTGTTTAGACCTTTGTTGAAAACACACTGAGTTCAGTCAGTTCCTTAAAAGGTCCCTGGTTGCTATGGAAATTGTTTGTGGTTAAATAGGGGCATATGCCTTAAAGCAACTACGAGACTTCTGTGGCCACTGTGAACAAAAGCAGCAGTGTTTACATGAGCACCACCACTTATATATTATATTTATACTGTTTTTCTTCTTTAATCACAGCTGTTTGCAGGATGCAAAGCAACGAGATAATGGGTCTGTTTGTGGCTATGTAAGATTGATAACTGTGATATAATGCTGTAAAACAAAGTAAGCCACCAATATGAAGCCACATGTCATGAAAAAACACATCTTGCAATTTATTTCATAAATAAAATAGACATATTACAAGAACCAATACAAGATCCATTTTGAATCTATATAAATCATGGTAAAGGTAATTTAGACACAGAAAATGAATGCCCATCCAGGTGTTTAGGGGTTAAAACTCCTTATAGCTTCTTTAATGTTGGCTCTTTTCTCTTAGATTCAGTCCTTCATTTGAAGTCTTTGTTAGAAAACAAGCATCCGAGTCATCCAAAGTAAACATCCACCTCTCATGTGACTTGAACCATGACACGGGCCATGCATCAAGCTCTGAGGCTGGACCAGTTTGAGACCACGAAGAGAGGAAGCCGTAATGTTTACCAGGATTGATTTCACCTGTGACATGACGCCTCTGTTTCCCCTGTCCACAGCCGGTCCCGCCCTCTCTTGTTGAGCAGAGCCAGGTGTGGCTGGCAGTCAATGAGGATGGATTGTGTGTGCTGGACTATACGATGGTGAGTTTAAAAAAAATAGCTCCATCCGCGCCGCCTCTATCCTGTTTTTACATTAAAGGAGAGAAATGCTCAAAAAGTGCTGATTCCTCTTAACGACTGCGGCGCTCAGCTGTCGGGGCCACAGCTGTCAACCCACTGCTCTGGGATTATTTTTTATTCTCTGGCATTTTAAACACCAGAAATCCACAGGAAAATAAAATGACCAGCCTCCGATTTAACATCCCCGACCCTGACAGACAGACGTTCCAACATGTAAACAACGTTAGCTTGAACTCTGTAATTTTCAGCAGCCCATGTAGATCCATTTCATTCTTGGTCTGGCGGGCGGCGATGCTCGTGTTCTGTCGAGAAAGCCAGAGAGAAAAACAAAGTAAAAAATCACAAGAAGTCGCTGGAAGTTATGTCACGCTCCTTCACGCTCAATTTGCCAAAGCAGAAAAACAAAAATCATTTCCCAAAAGCATTCCACGCTCTATTTTGAGATCAGCAATAAAAATGTAAACATGCTCGCTGTTTATATCGCTGAACATGTCACACTGGCACTGCTCTCATCCTTCAGCACACGCTGGTCACGTACTCCTACCAGTCTGTGATTACTTTTGGTGGCTGTCGCGACGATTTCATGGTGGTCACGAGCCAGCAGAGGGAGCCTGGAGTCGGGAAGAAGAGCGTGGAGAAGATGGTGTTTGTGATGGCGAAACCAAAGGTGAGAGTCACGAGCACGTCTGCACACGTTCAGCCTGATGATTGACACATTTCCACTGCCTCCACGTGTTTTTTTTTTTTTAACTCTTTATTAACACAAATATTTGTGACATTGACATGTCAGTTATGAGAGAATATCAAAGACAAAAGTTGACAAAACAAAGACTGGTTGGATACATTTTTACATCCTTGAAGATTAATCTGTTGATTATTGATCCAGTCCAGTCTCGCCTTTTGAGTCTTGTATAGAGTCTGTTTTTCTTTCTAGTTGTGCCTCTTGTAGCCTCAGTTTGTGTGTCAGTTTTTCCATCAGTTGTGAGCCATTGGTCCCAGTTTCTAATGTTCGCTTTCTTGTTTGCCACTCACAGTATTTTGATCAAATATCTATAACTGACAGGAACATTTTCTTTTGAGAATTTACATAAATAAAGCACCAAAAACTTATTAGGGACCTCAAATCCAAGTATTTGCTTTTGCTCCTTAAATACCATTTCCCAAAATACAATTATCTTCTGACATTTTCATGTCAACTTCAAAGGGACACAGGATATTAATGAACGTCGGTATAAAATACAAATGTAAATATGCCGGAGTAAGCAGGACTGCTGATTTACATCCGTAGTCGTTTGGCAGGTAACAGGCAATAGAAATAAAGAAAGGAAAGGAAAAAAAAACCCAAACAATTCATACAGAGAGACAAAAGTGCAGCATCAATAGCAATGTAAACTATTCAGTTAAAATATAGGCTTAAAGCGAATAAAACAAAACCAATTAAGTAATCCCTTCAAGTAATCTAATTATAAAGACAATAACTGTACTCTGAAAACATCAATTTAAACTGTAACTGTAATGAAATACAGTTTTTCATATTTTGCATTTTAAATCATGTCACTCCGTTATTTGTATTCCCAACCCTGCCCTCTGGACATCTCACATGCCTTTGTTTTCAAGACAAAGGGCTCATCAGGATCCTGGGCAGGAATTTTTCAGTTCAGACTATCAGGCCAGAGTTGACGCGCTCAAAGATTACATTATACAGGATTCAGCATGATTAAACAAACTTTCCCCTTACAGTTCCCAACCAGGTGTTGCTCTTTTTGCACAAAGGTATTGTGTAAATATTTACTAGTCGCTCAACTAAATTGAAAAAATCACAATATGACAAGAAGATATACGTATGTTTAGTACCATGTTGAGTCGCTGTAATCTGATGTGGACTTGTGATTGAGAATGTGTGAAAATTACTTAGCAAATGAACAGAAAGTCTCCTGATGATTGTTTTTATGTGAGTTGCTGAGATATCAGTGGTAGAGATGTCTGCCTTCTTTAATGTAATGACACTCTTGTGGTTCTCAAAGCGCCAAAAAATACATTTTTCTTTGCAGAAATCGTGACCCGGTCACTCAAGATAATCTAAACTAAACTAAAGATAATTCACAGACCTTGTTGTGAGCAGTTTCATTGAGGAACTATTTTCTCTATCCTGAAATAAACCGCCACATATATCACTGTGCAGAAGAAAGGGTGCACTGAAACGTTGCCGCTCAGACGAGGAGGCCGCCATCTCATCTTGTGCCAGCAGGAGCCTCTTTTCCATAAAAAGATGCACGATTGCTTCTGTGCAATGATTCGATTGGTGGAAAGAAAAAAATTGCAGGAAAATATAGGTAAGAGTTGAAATACATTCCTGCTGAAAAACCAGCTTGACCAGTTTAAGATGGTTAAGGCTGGTTTATCCATTTAAGTTCCTGTAGAATTGAAACCAAAGCAATGTCCTTGAGTATGGATAAAAAACAGTGTCATGAGAGGGCAGATTCACTCCAATCTGCGGCTGCTGCATGTCCTCCACTTTCTCTCACTCTTTGACATTTAAACTGTCCTTTCAGAATAAAGGCAAAAGGTAAAAAAAAAAAGACCAGCAAGAACTGGGTTTGGACCATTTAAGACTGTTTTAGATCAGCTAAAATCAGCTACTAGTATAAGCTCGTTACCATGTAAGATTTTCAAATGAAAATGCCTTAAACCAACCTAAACATTGACAGCTTTTGTCAAACATATCGTAACAAAGTGTCAAATAACATCTAGTCTACAGTGGACCTGTCAGGTAGAGTTGATGGACGGTGGTTGAGTTCATCTGATGGACTCTGGGTGAACGCAGTCAGGCGTAAAGGAAACGTGGGTTAGATGGACTGAGTGTTGAAGGTGCTGAAGTCGTGTAAAGGAGCTCTGAAGATAAGGGAGGAAACGGCGAGCCGCGACTCATATTCACCTGTTTCTTAATCCTCTCGCCACCGAGAGCTGATGGACAAAACAGTTGCTTTTAATTTATGTGCAGAATCTCAAAAGAGCTTTAACGCAGAGTCACATTACAGCTGTGGGCGAAGCTAATGAACTCCACTCTTGATAACAGATCATTTGGGTTTCTCCGGTTTCTTGCGTCCTCTCTGCTCCCTGGAATCAAATGAAACATCATATCTAAATGTTAAAGCCATTAATCCCACGGTCTGATGTGCTACGACCTGTCGCTGCTCTCGTCACAGATACTGGAGCTGACGCTGCTCATGGCCAGCTACATTAACCACTGGAACCCCAGCCTCCCGCCTGCCTCCCACCAGCAGCTCGGACACTGGGACGTGGACAGCAGGCACTTCCCCGCCATGAACTACACCACCAAGGGCCCCACATTACTGTGAATTGTGTAAGCAACAATGACTGTTTGACTACAGGGAGGCGTGATGATGACAGTTAACCTTTAGTGCGCATTCATACGGAGTGCGATGGGTTGCATGTCCGCATTTTAGATAGGTTTTTTTTTATGTTTTAGATTTAGAAATGTCAAGATCAGTCTTCTTAGACTATTTATTTCTACAACAAAAGAGTGTTTCAGCTCTGCTTTATTTTAGATGTAATGCTCGGGATTATTTTTGAAAAACAGACACAGTCTGAGGACACTTTTCCACCCGCAGCGTGATCCTTTTAGTCGCCGGCCTCGCTCATGTTTGCCTTAACTCTGACCTTTTTCCAGTCTGTCAGACCTCAGACTCTTTCTGTCATAAGCTGTTGCCTTCTGAGAGCTGGTTTGACTGGAATACAGTGTTGTGCTTCACTGTGTATTTACCATGAATGATCACACGTACTTGACAATGAACGATAGGTTAAATTCATTCATGGAGGTACTGTGCAATTAGAAAGGGACGGATATGGCATGTGATACTTCAGTTTTGTAGTTTTTATATCTGAATTTTGATATTTACTCAATTATTTTACATGGTGCATTAATTTGGTGATTTTTTTTATGTGCTTGGTCCATAAAATGTCAAAAATTGATAAATTGCCCAACAGTCCAAAACCAATGATATTAAAGTCCCCCTCCAGATACATTTTAACCCTTTAAAACTTAAGCAAATTGGCTTGATTTCTGTCAGAAACATGGGAAGAAGGCAACAAGCAACTAAAAGAGAAATGGCCCAAAAATTATCAAGAAATTTGTAAAAAAAAAAAAAAAAAAAAAAAAAGTTGCAAGAAAATTAAATGAAAATAAGTTTTTTTTAATTTAAATTAAGTAAATGACCCTAAGAAAGTGCTAAAAATAAACTAACATGTAATTGTAAGAATGATGAATATAGTTTTCTGGACATTTTTTTCTGATTTTTTAAATAATATATAATAATATTTTGGTCACCTTTTACTATTTTGTATTGTTGGGTTTTTTTCTCACTGTTTTTGAAAGAATTAAAACCAATTTCCTCAAAATCAGGTTTATGAAATGTGTCTAAACGCAGCACAATAAAACTGATATTGATCCAGGTGTTAAAGTACTTGTAGTAAAATCTAATTAAACAGGATTTTCCTACATTATTATTAAAAAAACGAACAAATTGCAGTAAGTAAAGTAATTTCACTTTCTATTTTCCGCCTTCTCCAGTGTAGCTCGCTCTTGGTTGCCCAGTGGAAAGGCAGTATGCATTAAGATGACTAGCATTAGCATTGGTGAAAAAAGTCAGTAGTGCACCAAAATCGTGACAAAACTGATGACTGGATGTATCAGAATAGTAAGTGTAGCTAGCATCTTTTATTTGTGTTGATTGTTAGCTAGTAAGCTAACTGGCCGTGTTAGTGAAACACACAATAATATCTGGTACGGCTGGTTTTTGGTAGATATTGGAAGGAGACTCCAGGGTTTGGTTATATCCAAAAACAGCACACTCTACCATGTTTTCTGTCAAAACTTTCACTATGCTAACGCTGACGAATCTGCTCTGCGCCGGTGGTTTCAGGTTTCTTTGCTGGTGTTGTGTTGGCGTCTGTTCCTCCATCAGTACTGGTTTCCTGTATTAGCAATTGGCTTTCAAATTAGTGATATAAGTCATATTAGTACTTAATCTAGCTTGTCCAGGGTTTGCTTGATTTTCCTGCTTCAGTAGAGGAATGTCGAACACTTTTCTCGAAACAGGTTGCACAGATACAAGTCAGCATATTAGGTGAGATTTTTTATGGGGACAGAAACAAAAGATAAACACATTTTTGAGTGGAGGGGGACTTCAAGTTTAATATCATAGAGTCATTAAACAAGACAGCAAATATTCATATTTTAGCTGCTGGAAAGCACTGAATTGTGCTGAAAATTGACTGAAATGATAAATCAAAATAGTTGCAGATTAATAACTAATGAATTTATCAACTTATCTTTTCAACTGTACCCCAAAACATTTAGATTTTTCTTTTTTTTTTTCAAAAAAGATAGCTTTTTCCCCAGTCAATTTTAGTCCCTATTTAAGGAACCTTCTTAAAACATTTTATATAGGTTTTAAGGAGAAAGTTCACATATAACTCATTTAGCTAGCATAAAGTAGGCCCAATAAAAGTGAAGTACATGATCTGCTATTGATGTAATGTTACTGAGGTACATAATAAACAGTGATATACTGTGTGTATAAAGCATCTGTGAACTCTTAGCAGTGCAACATTTCTATGTTCGTTTTTCTAGCATTTTCATAATCTGGTTACTCAGTGTTTTAATAATCAACAAACAAAAAGAGAGGACAAAATAAATAGATAAATTAAAAAGGAGCTACCACAATATTTTAATGACTTGAACTGTTTGGATCAAACCACTGTCTCGTGCCCATATTAGTTATTTATTTTATTTTCAACATTTTTAGGGGGGCTTTTGCTTAAAAACGGTAATGTTTTCCACAACTGTCACATTTATTTTGGAAAATGTAGAGTTTTCTTTATGTAGCAGAGTAATTTAAGAGCAGAGTATGTTTGGTTACTGTTTCTGTACTAGATTGTGTTACAAATGTTTGAAAGTTGGTGTCGTTATGTTTGTGTGTGTGTTACTAAAATAAACGGTCCAGTCCTGTGTCCCTCTGTGTTTCCCTACATCGTAATGTAATCCACAGTATTTTGAGCAAGAAAAATTCTCATGAAAATCCAGGTGGTTTAACTGATTGTCTTAATTTTTTTGTCGTGTGCTGGCAATATCTGGTGTTTTTGTGTTGTCTGCCTGTTTGTCCCATTCTCGTGAACGTGATATCTCAAGAACCCTTTGAGAGAATTTCTTCATATTTGGCACAAATGTCCACTTGGACTTGACCAGTTTTTGGTGGTCAAAGGTCAAGGTCACTGTGACCCTGCAATTTCATGAATGCAATATCCCAAGAACACCTTCAGGGATTCTCTTGAAATTTGGCACAAACATCAACTTTGAGGTCACTGTGACCTTGCATCTGTTTGATTCCCATGAACGTGATATCAACAATACCTTGAGGGAATTTCTTCAAATTTGACACAAACATCCACTTGGACTCAAGGAGGAACTGATTTACATTTTGTGGTCGTAGATCAGAGGTCAAGGTCACTGTAACCTCATCTATCTCATTTTTGTGAGTATGATATCTCAGAAACACCTTACGGGAATTTCTTTCAAATTTGGCACAAACTTCTACTTGGATTGCAACTTGGTTGGCTTGCAGAGGCATACAACTGCGAGGCAGTAATTCTAGTTTTGATGTGCGTGCTTCTCTGTCATTTCAAATTGTGTTGCAACATTCAGTACTTACAATCAAATCTTAAAAATCTCAACAAAAAGAAATGTCATCTTGAATACATCAATCATTTTCTTGCGCTGGAGCAAAACCTTTCATTGGTTTTCCTTCACTAAACACATTTTGCTAGTTTGGTATAATCTATTTAGGAAACAGGGTTCATGCAGTAATACCAGAATTCATATTTTAGTCAAAGCTCCTCTCTTGGAAAGTACAAATACTGTTTTTGTGTCATTAAAAGGCCTGTTCTCTCATCCAACACATCCATAAACTATATACTCACCCTCCGTGCTGGTTGTACTCAGCCTGCCCAGTCGACATGTTTTACTGGAGTCGAGGCTGTCGGGGTGGAAGCTGTTCTGCTTTCTCTTATCCAAGAGGGTCAAAGTGGTAATGGCATTTTCCTGCCAAATATATGCTGTAAATCCCACAGTTTTATGGCTTGTCTAAAGCTCTTGTTGTTCCAAAGCTGCGCTTATACAAAATGAAATGCTCGTTATAGGCCTCACTGCTGAATTTCTGCGTGCCTTCATCGCTCATCAAAAAAGAAAATAACTCGTCTAATTTTTCTGTGGAGCACTGAGGCTTAGGCAACAGGCTTTATAAGAGTTTAAATCAAATTTAATTTAAAGTAAAAGATTCCAGTGTTGTTGGATGGATGGGCATTTTGTTGCCCTTAGTGTAAATCATTAACAGTGTTTTACTGGCTGACTGTAGCATTATGTAAGTTATATGAATTATGAAAAAGACTTGAGTTTTTAAAAAATGTATTTATCCAGAATATAGAGGAGTGTGTGCGCATAATTTAAAGCCTTAACTCGTAAAAAGTGTTTATTCTTGTAAGCATGCGATTGCTTCCTCCATATGGTTGTATGTATACCTACTTCAGAGCGCAACTAGCAAATAATTTTATTATTGATTAACATGCCAATTATTTTCTTATAATTAATACAATCTTTTCAGAAAATATGGAAAAATATCTATTACAACTTTTTCAAGGCGCAATTTTTTATTGCTCGTCCAACATCTAAAGACATTCAGTGTAATAGCCAAGAAAACAGAAAAGTAAGTAAATGTTTCAACATTGCAGCTCCTCTTTATTTTATTTTTAAATTATTGTTGTTGTTATTATGTCTGATATATTTATTATTATTATTTTTATTATCTCAGAGAAGAAGAAGAAAAAAAAGAGCCTTTAATGTTTGTTGTTATACATTGAACCTGTTATATAGATAAATACATTTCAATACATACAATCTGTTAGGACAGTTTTGTCTTTGTATTCCAATTAACATGTGGAAGAAAATTAAGTCAAAATGTCGCAATTTGCTCGTTAAGCATCTCTGTGGCTCAAAGACCTCATGATGTTCTTAAATCTGGAGAAAATTAATTGACTTAACTACTATCTTGAAACTGAATGGTCATTTATTTATTTATTATTGTTGTTACTGGTATTACTTTTATTTTATTTTATTTTTCATTTTCAGTTTTATGTGGAAGGGTGGAGGGGAGCCAAAAAATGTCTTGTAATGTGTTTCTGCAGGTAAAGTGTCCCTTTATTTATCCTGTTAACTGCTTGTTCCAGTTCCTGTTGTGTACTCAGTCTCAGTTACCCATTCAGGTTAAACAACTAAAAAAGCTACTCAAATATCACTTTTATGTAACAAGTATGTGATCTGACATGTCAGAGTAGTACAGCGTGTACTGATGTGTTTTAGGACATGATTTGAACCTGCTGAGTCATGCCACAAAACCTAAAAGAATGACACTCCAACTTCATAAGTCGCTGATTTAATACTAAATTAACAACAATCTATAACACGTTTAAAACATGAGATTCTTCTTACATAATGTGGGGTTAGCCGGGGGACAACGTTCACATGTGGTTTATGTAAGAGGCCTCATACTGTACATGTCTCTTATGAAACGTGCCGACCCTCTGAGCCACTTTTAGAGATTTTGCTCAAAGGAAAATACCAGTTACATGACAGTCATCATTCAGATGACTGTAATTTCTCTGTATTATCAGTTAAAGACGTGTACTATCAGAGCTCCATTGTCTCCTTATAACTGATATATTTCAAGTTGAAAGTTGCTTTAAATTCAGGCCTTTTTTAAAAGGCTACTCCAGCCAAAATCTATCAAACATTTTAGCTCCAGCAGGATTGAAATGTGGCTGTAAAATGTTTGTGGGGGAACTGTTGCTGAAGTTGATGACAGCCACATTAATCCAAAAGAATGAACTGATTAGTTGATTAATCGTCACTGATTTTGATAGCAGTCATTTCACAAGAAAATTTCAAAATATCTGCTGGTTCAAGTTTTTAAAAAATGAGAATCTGCTGAGTTTCTTTTGTTTGATTGTAATCAGGATGTCTTTGGGTTTTGAGCTCTTAGTCAGACAAAATTATCAATTTCACAACCTTGGACTCTGAGGCACTTTGCACTATTTTCTGACATTTTATAGACTAAATAATTAACTGATTTATTGAAACATTCATCAATAGGTAAAATAATCCTTAATCGAGACCTGAAAACTTTAATTCTCAGGAATACATTTTGGGTGGAGTTACATGTTGAAATGAAACAAAGAAAGGAAGTTTCATTTGATGAATCATAATGTGTAACTTGCTGGAACCTGCAGGAATAATCCAAGTTTGTGCTGTCAAATTGTACCTAGGCAGTATGAAAATATAAATTTTGGGGGACATACTGCTCTGAATTTAGTATTTAAAAAAATAAATAAACATTGGAAGCTCTCTGAGGCCTCTCTCACCCCCTTAAAGGCTCAATATTTTTTTAGTCCGCCCCTGCACTCGTCTGCAAATGCCGCTTGAGCCGAGTGAGTGAGTGCTCACGCTAAAGGAGCCCCAGCTGCACTGTTGTAAAAAAACTGACTTTGTAAAAAATATTTCAATAAAATGTCATTTGTGAGAGACAAAATCATCCAGAGAGGAAACAGGGGGGCCCCACAGAGACTGATCATAGGGCGCAGAATTTGGTGCTACGGCCCTGATCGTAATCATAAATCATCTTCACTAAAATCCACTGTTATTACTACTGATTGTAGTTTAGCCCTGTACTGCAGATCTGCGTGTGGTTTGTCCTAGCGGTGTTGCCGTACCCCAACAGAGGGGCCTATCACTCGACTGCTGCGTCTACATACAGGTAATGTTAAACACTGTCTTCTATTTCATAACTTTAAAATGTAATTTTTAATGTGAGTGTTTTAGACTTTATCATTGTCAATTGCTCTATTTTTTGAAAAGTTAGTGTGTTTTTTAAAATTGTTATTTAAAAAAAGGTCAGTGTATGCAGTTTTCCTGCACAGCCTGAGGTGGTCTGCACCCCTAATCAGTCTCTGTGGTCCCCCTCCCCATTTGATTCATGTGTCTCTCACACACATTTTATTTTTTATAAACAGTTAGTTTTCTTTCTTTCCCTTTCTTTTGGAAACTTGATGTCCCTTTCTTGAGTAAAGATGTGGCAGTGTACGAGTGTACGTTGGTGTTTCAGCAGGATATAGCTGCATTTAGAGATGGATACTAGCGCAAGGGCGTTTTTAGTGTGCAGACACCCACACACACACACCTTAAAATGGCGCTTAGTCATCACAACTTTGAGAATGCCTGATGCAAGAATATTTTTTACAAATGTATTTATTGTTTTACAGTAATGTGTACAGCAGACCTGCATACAAACCTCTACACACATATACACATATAATGTACAATAACAGTTATAATGTATTTATACATTATTATTACATGCTATGGCATAAAACTAGGTTAGTTAAGAAACAGAGGGAAAGTAGGGGAATTCAAATAAAATACATGAAAATGAAAGCGGGAAAAAAGTAAAGGAAGGGCGGTGGATGATATTTAAACTTTTGTCAGAGGATTTGATATAACTGAGTTGATCTAGTGAAGGCCAAATATCTCATGATCTAAGATTTTTGTTTCAAAATGTTTGAAATGGTCAGTTTAGCTGTTAACTTTCTAAAATTTCTCCTGGGGGAACTGGGTGTTACAGAAGCCCTGAGGAGTGAGTGAGAATAGGTTTTGGCCAGCTGACAGTCTTGTCTGGGCCCGGGACAGATAATGTTAGATGGGCCCTCCCCTCCACCACCGCCGGGTTTTTTTGTCACTAAACATCACCAGTTATGTTTGATATATTGTGATAATGCAATAAATAAGGTATTGTATACGAGGGGAAAATCTTAGCTCTCCATGGCAGCTGAGATTTTAGTTAAATATGACATTTATATACTTGTCACAAAGGACCTGCTAATATTATTAAGAGTTATGCATACACATTTTCTAATCCTTATACATGCAGGAAAAATAGACCAGGGAAGAAATAAATTAGGCATTTTAATTTTAAGAATTTTCTCTCTCTGTCAACTGATAATACAGTAAATAAGCATGTATATCAAACTTTAAATGAAAACTTTATCAGTTCAACGTCATGCTAGAATTGTCAGTTCTCTAACTTCAAAACCAAATGAACATCTCATAACTGACATTAGTTCCTCTCTTCTCCTCTGTCTTCCTCTCCTCACCTCTCTCTCTTGTCTTCCTCTCTTCTCATGTGCTCTTCCTCTCCTGTCTTCATCTCCTCACCTCTGCTGTCTTCCTCTCTTCTCTTCTCATCTGCTCTTCCTCTCCTCTGTCATCATCTCCTCACCTCTCCAGTTTTCCTCTCTCATCTGTTCTTCCTCTCTTCTCATCTGCTCTTCCTCTCCTCTGTCTTCCTCTCCTCTGTCTCCCTCTTCTCTCCTCTCCTCTCCTCTTCTCACATCATTTTTAGATTTAAACTCTAAATGCTATGCGCCTAGCTTTCCTTGTGGCAAAATCATCTATAATGTCTTGAAAGTCCAGTTTCTTGGCAAGTTGACGCTCTATGGAGAGCATTGCCAAACCGTTCAGCCTCTCCTGGGACATGTTAGAGCGTAAGTAGTTTTTTATAGTCTTCATTTTACTGAAGGCCCGCTCACCTCCAGCCACAGTCACAGTTGGCCATAATGCAGGATCGCTGAAATTTTGTGCCTGATAATCAGTCTCTGATCCCTGCTCAGCGGACAGCTCCCGCTCTCTCCCTCTCTCTTCTCTGTCACCTGCAGCCTGACTCTGCTCCTCCGCTCCACCGTGACACACCCCCTCTCTCTCTTCTCTGTCACCGGTAGCCTCACTCTGCTGCTCCCGGACTCGGTCCAGAGTCACACAGCCCCCTCTCTCTTCTCTGTCACCGGTAGCCTCACTCTGCTGCCCCGGACTCGGTCCAGAGTCACACAGCCCCTCTGTCTCTTCTCTGTCACCGGTAGCCTCATTCTGCCCCTCCGCTCCACCGTGACACAACCCCCCTCTCTCTTCTCCGTCACCCGTAGCCTGACTCCTGACACCTGACTGCTGCTCGCTCTCCCTCCTCTCTGTTTCTGTCAAAGATAACGTGTTTTGTCAGGCTTTTGTACAAGCTAGGCTAATGGCCGTTAACATTAGAGCTGGTCAGTTAGGCTGCTTTATAAGGTTGGCTGCACTACTTACCTTGCTCTATTCCACTCGTCCCAGCTTCACTGTCGGCACATTTTTTAAAATATTTTTAGAGCATTTCTCAGCCCTTTGTTTTCCTCTTCTCTTTTTCCCCTTTTCTTTCCTTTTCTGGGCACCGGACTTGTGCTTACCAGACATTTTGATTGTAGACCCGCGCGCCTTCTCAACTTCAAATTAATAACAACATCAAAGTTTGATCTGGGCCAAACCATTTTTGTGTTTTGGGTGGGAGGGTTCATGATCACTATTTCTCAAGGACAACTAGGAGAATACAAATAAAAAACTGTAATGTGATTGAAATAATAGTTTTCCACTATTCTGACAATTTTTTTAATTCCACAATTTAATGAGGGCCCAGTCTTTTTTTTTTTTTGGGGAGCTGGTAATTGATTCCATATTAGCCTAGCCTAGCCTGAGAGCACTCGGAGAGATATCACTGTTGCGCTTTCTCCAGCGTGGGCTGCAGCTACAGGAGCTCAGGAAACTTCACACAAGACTGCGGGACAGCACGCCTCAGACCGCCGCACCGCAGAGCAGGATCAGGACGGTAAAGGTGCGTGTTCACCTGGAGCTCACTGTTACAGAGACTTGTGACATGATATAGAAGTATAGAAAACTTGTAACGGGTTTCTCACACACAGTCTGTGTTTACTTTGGTAGGACGCTTTAACCATGACAGCCAAAAAGCCGCAGAGCATGCTCCGAGAAGCCTCTCATCAGATTATAGCCGGTGGATCCGCAGGTAAATCCAAACACTTCTTTCACTTCAACTTCTTCACACAACCCGATTCAGATTACGCAACCGTTTATGGAGCGCGCACGCTGCTAAGTAGCATAGTAACAATGATACCAGTTAAACAAAAAAAAGTGCAGTGACGTCGGTCTCAGTCGCCTTCCCACGCGTGCGGCGGAGCTGCACGACATGTTTGTGGATGTTTAATCGCACATGCGTAGATAATCAACGACCGAATAAGTTCTTAAGAGCGACTCGGTCAAAGATTAAATATGTAAGCAAGATAGTTCACATGCTGGATAACTGCAGTGTTCACGGAAGAGACACTGAAGCAGGAAGTTTGCGCATGCGTAGTGACTACATTTACTCACGTACTGTCGGCTACTTCAGTACAAATTCAGGGCCCTTACTGCTGATTATTGTAGTTTTAACTCCAGGCTTTAATTGTACTCTTAAAAACATATTAGTTGGCTAAAAACAAAACAAAACAAAAAAGTTTGCATCAATATTTTTGAGTTATGACAACTTACATACAACCAGTGCACTGGTACATTGAGTTAAGGTAATTTTATAATCCAAGGCATTTTTCAAGTAGCGTTTACTTAAGTAAGGAAGTAATAAATATAAGTAAGAGTATATTTCTGTTTTTAATCTGAATCTGCAAAAAAACTAAGGGCATTAAATTAATGCAGTGGAATAAAAACTGCCACATTTCCCTCTGAACCACAACACAGTAACAACAACAACAACAACAATAATACTACTACTTATAATAATAAATGCTGCACTGCTTTTTTTTCAATGTTGTATGTCAATAATTTTGTATTTTAAAAGCAGCAAACAGGGCAAATTAGTAGTCTAATCATGACTTGTACTTAAGGCTGCTGCTTTATAATGAAATATTGACAAATGTGTAAAATAATGTGCTATTTTTTGCTCATTAAAGTAAATGTACGCACATGTTTAAAAGGTAGAAAAACAAATGTGTAGCCTATTGGCATTCCAATTAAAATGTAGGATAACAATAATAATACTAATAAATAGGAAGACCACACCTGCTTTAATGTAGTCTGTAAAATGCATAATTCTAAATCTTTAGAATTTTACTGGTAATTCTCTGCTTTTTGCCGTATGTATAATATACAATAGTGTGATTCACATAAATTATATTATGTTATATTATATCATATAGCACACTGTTGGTGCAATTCCAATTCTGGCCACCGGCAGCAGCACTCAGCCCGGCAGCTGCTGAACAGCTCCGGTCAATACATGAAGAAGAAATTCGGCGCCTTATTTGGTAGTTTGTTGGTTTGTTTGGTTTGTTTACACTTCGATTTGAAGCGTCGGAAGTCAAACCTCTGCTGTCGGATTGTCGTGTTTTTGTGTGATTTTAAACCTGCCTGACATCGTTTTTTTACTCCTTACAAGTCACCAAAATGTTGCCTCATACCTGGTGAGTCTGCACTTTAAATATTCTTCTCCTAACGTTTAATATCAACGGCTGACTGAAATGCTACATGCTAACGGTTATAAACGAGTTTAATGACAACGTTTTTGTTAGCTTTGAGATTTCCGCTGATTGTAGTCGTATATCTGCAGGATATTGGATTTGTGACATATCTTTCATGACAAATGTACTGCTGAAATGTGTCCAGTCTAAATTTGTAAATATTGTTGTGGTATTTCCATGGGCTCGCTCGCCATCGTCATAACTTGGTTGTTAGCCGTTTATATTGGTGCTGGAAAAATATGGCCTAAAAGCTTTCCGTGTGAAAGATGGATAGTAACTCGGATGTAAGCTGTGGCTTCAGTTTTGTGATTGCCTTGTTACGTTAGTGATTCATTCTACAGAAATATACATTAACGTTTAATGGCTGAATAACTGAATGTTGAAAGAGGAGCCGGTGTATCCTAACTATATATATAAATTAGCTTATTATTCACATGTGTTGGCTTTTACATTTCCCCTATCTTGTATATTGAACTATCTGTCATTATAAATGTGTAGCTATAATGTGTCCACTCTAACTTTTTCCATCGCCATCACAATTGAACTTGTTCGTTAGCCGTTTTCCACTGTGAAGGGTGTTTAGTGACCAGGATATAAGCTGTAGCTAGTTTTACAGATATATATTGCCTATAACGTTTAACGACTGAGTGAGTGAAATGTTGGAAGAGGACTCGCTGCATGCTAACGGTCATAAATTAGCCTAATGAGAACAACATTTTCTCCTGTGTTAGCTTTGAGTTTTCCAACAATTTCAGACATAAATCTGGCAGGATATCGGACTTGTGACGCATTTTTCACGGTAAAGGTATTACCGCACTGTGTCCAATATAGTGGCACTTTCATAGGCTTGATAGCAAACATCACACTATATGTGATAAATGTTTTAGTAGAAAATAAATCCGCAAAATAAAACCAACTTGGATATGAGATATGGCCGCAGTTTTGGGCCTCTTATGTAATCGCTGTTTTTACAGACATGGCGTTGGGAGTGTAGTTTGCAAGTTTCTTCCTCATAAGCTGCCAAAATGTTGTCTAGTACCTTGTTAGTTAGTGCTTTAAATATTCATCCCCTGACGTCTTTTATTGACAGCCGAGTGTCTGAAATGTTGACAGATGAGCCGCTGTTTGCTATCATGATGAACAAGCATAATCAGAACATTTTCACCTGTGTTGGCTTTAAGATTTCCGATGTTTGTAGTCCTATACTTGGCAGTATGTTGATTTGTCTTATTTTCATGATAAAATTACTACTGTAACGTGTCAAATCAACATAATGCACACATTTTGTGGCATTTTCGTAACGTAAGGCTTGATGGCCATTATCGTGCTGCACTTTAGCTGCACTTTAGCTCAGGTTTGGTGTTGACCTAAAAATGCCTAACCAAAACCTTTTATAGTGAAGGTGCTTCCTTTGTGACCTCAAATCTCCATATATTCCGTTTATTTTTTTATTTAGTTTTATTTTAGTGTCTTCATAATATTTTTTTTTTCATGTTTTTTTTTTTTCCTATATCCTACTAGCCCAATGCATTATTATTATTATTATTATTATTATTATTATTATTATTATTACCACCAGAGATATAAAATTGACCTTTTTCACAGCAGACACTGTGACTTGTCATAGTCAGGAAAGCACAGGTGAAACTGATAAATTGTTGTTGTTATTTAATTATTATTATTAGTATTTTTATTATTATTATTATTTATTTAAAAATTTATAAAAAAGGGGGGATAGGATTTGATAAGTATTTACTTCCTCATACTCCCTCTAGAGCATGAACTACTTATGTTGTTAACTGAATGGGTGTAATGATATTCTGGTTTTGTTTTTCTTATTTAGGCCTATATTTTATTTTCATTCTACCATTTTATTTGGCATGTTTGCAAAGAAAAAGAAAAAGAAAGCATTGACGATGACTCAGTTCCAATAAGTGTCACAGTAAGTTATTCAAGTAAGGCTGTTTGCCCAATACCAAGGTCTCCTCTAAGTGGAATGCAGCTGTCATTAAAGAAATTGAAAACACTCGTGCTTTTCCCACGATGACATCTCAAAATGTGTGCCGTGAAAAAAAGATTGAATAGAAGTCACGGACTGTCATGCGGAGTGCTGAGTCATGAATTGCGTGAGCAGAAATTTAACAAGAGTACAGACTGTCCCAGACAGAGCACACGTCCTGTCCAACCAGGAAGTGAGCTGAAGTTAACCCTCTCGACTCTTTGCTTTTCTTTTCTCTTTTAACCTTCACAAAAAACCATCCGCTGTGCCTCACACTGTCTGTAGTGACGTAATATTGCGTAACACGACGGACACGTCGCCAACTCGTGTTTGCTGTGGGGCAAAGTAGAGACAGCTGGTGAGAGAGTATTTTGACAGTTAGTCTTGGTATGAGCTGCAGTTTAGGAGGAAACCCCCCAAACGTCTTCATCTTATGTTAACTATAACTTACTGGCTTTCAAAATGAGACTCGTGGAAGTCACGTGAGTTGAATGCTAGAGGTGAAAAAACACGAATGAACTGATTTAGAATGACGTTTTTGTTGCAGTGCCAAAAGTTGACCTCTTCTTCGGCTGTACCCGCTATGTAACCCATATGATTACTATATAACATGCATAACACACACCCAAATGATCACACCTATCATGCCCCAATGATTACCAGATCACTGAGCCAAAACATGGCTTTAGTGAAAAAATAAATATGTGGAAAGAAACAAACAGGTAAACTATCTGTAGATTAAACTGATAGTGGACTGATATGTAATTTGAGAAATAGTGCGCACTGAATCATTGTTGCATTATTCTTTTGGCTCTTTTCTGTGGGCCTTGTATTAAGGATTTATTATTTAAGAATCAGAAAATGGCAACAGCAGGAGGAGGTCCAATTGCATGAAAACATAATGAATTCTCCTTTGTGTGTCTTTTGTCATGCACATTATGTAAAGGAAAAACCAAAGTCAAGGTTGGTAGCTAATCATTTTACCTTACTCAAATCTTTGAGCCAGGTTGTGCAAAAAGAAGTCTCTGGAAGCGGTGTATTTTGAAAAATATAGCACTGCTGCTGTTATTGGTGTTGCAGGTGTCATGGTTTAAGCCTTTTCATGGACAGTGAATCAGTGACGGTGAACGAGTAATCATTGACGCTACATAAACAGCTACCGTGAAATGAAGTGTCAGTTCTCGCTTGCTCTACATGTGCAGTTTAGCCACCAGCAGTCCAGGACTGTGGTTGTATGTATTTGTGGAATGAATGTGACGCAGTGACATTTTGCGGCTGCTCAGTGAAAACCGGTCATTGCATAAATGTTACACAACGTACAGGATACAAAATCACGCTAGTAGAAACAATTTTTACAAGTTTGTTTAATTTATAAAAGCCTCTCACTGCTTTTGTGACAATTGTGTCATCAATTTGTGGTCCTTAATGTAAATTTTACATCTTATACATGATTTAATATTCTTTACGTTCTTATTTCATACACCAAGTTGTATTTTATGGACTTATCATTTTGTTATTCATCACTTAGCTGCTGATGCTCGTTTGTGGAGAGCCAGCTTTGCAGTCAAGCGCTAATTGTTCAGAGAAGAAACTATGATGTGCAAAATGATTTCCTTTTTTTACCGAGTTGTGAACAAGTATTACAAAGTTATCAAACAAGCAAGACTGTGTAGTGACTGACAGTGTATAGACTGTCTATTTATGGTGTTAGTTTTTTTTCTTCCTCTCCATCCGAACAACCCAACAGCTGCAAACAATAAGGACCACAAAACTCTTTCCTCATGTTTTTTTTCCTGGTGTTGTTGCTGTGCTCACTCACCACGTCGATCATCAACACTGAAGGGTGTTTTCTGTCTTTCTGTCCACAGTGTGCAAAGTTTTTAACAAAGGCTCTCTAGCCTCATGATCAGTAGTTTTCATATTCAGAAATCACAATTATACAATCTGTGCATTGCAGTACCCATTCTACCATATTATTTGGTACCACAAAAAACAAATTAGTATGTCCCAATACAAAGTATGTCAAATGTGGGGTGCCGGAAATACCAGGATGTTCTACTGCATCCGGTCACATTTTGCAGTACGTAAGCCAGCATGCTTTTCTATTCTGACTCACAGTCCTCTAGCAGGAGATGCATCACATCTACTGATCCACAATCAGATGACTGCACGTTAGAAGCTGCAGTGACAGGCGACAGCGCATTAACTTACTATTACTATTAACTTACTGATGACCAAACAGTTAAAAAGGAATATTCATTCTTTATGTAAACAAATAATAGATAGTCAGAAACAAAAGATATAACAATAAGAATAACAGTGACGGAGAAATGCATATGCAGTTTTATCATTGCATATTTAACAAATTAAAATTAAGATATATGCATTTATAACTTACAAGTTAAAGCTACATACATTGTAAATTAATAACAGCAAAACTCTCTGGTTTGAGCTCCGTCTCTGGCGAGCTTGGCGAATGGCATTTTGTTTTATATCCAAGGTAACAGATTGATGAGCGAGAGGGTCAAAGTTCAGAGTACAGTGCTATGAAGAAGTAGTATGTCGTGATTGTGTACATATTGCGTGAAACAGTACAAATGTTTTAAGGGCAGCTGCAGTAAGTAAAAAGAAAAAGTATGTAATTTGAAATTTAAATCTTTACTTTTAGAGATGCCAAAAATGTACTTTTATTAATATTTCATCAAATGTTTACATGTGCATGTGGGCCTCTTTGAGTAGAGGAGCATTGCTGGTGATATAGTTACATTTTTCATATTTAAAATTTCTCTATACAAACAGTAGAATGGGAATTGTATATTACTATTGCACAAAATGACTATAACCGATTTAAGTGACTCAACTAATGCTTAAAATATCTCTTTCCCAGCTTGGCTTATAGCCAAAGCTATGTTCCTCTCCCTCCATATACCAACAGATCTTCAGTTGTGAATCCCAAATCATGTACTCTGTTTCTTATACTGCCTCTACTGCATTTATCATGGAGCTCTGCTCTCTTTAGCTTGCTCACTTGTGTCTGCTGTGAAAATGTGAAAATGTTTCTATGTGTTGCAGTCTGCTCTTAAGGGGTTAAAGAGGTGTTTCAGATGTCATTGTTGTTGCAGTTCCAGTGGTTACTGACAGAGGTTGGTAGAGGTCCTGTAATGCCTCAATGAATAATTCACTCTTTAAGTGTCATTATCTACTTCTAATCTGTGTCAGAGCCAGTAGAAATGTGTATGACACCCGGCGCTAAGTTGCCACTCCGTCCTCTCTCATGCTGTTACAGTTAATGGTGTAATCTTTTTACGGCACCAGAAAATCACACAATTTCAAAAGCTTCTCTAAACAGCTTGTGCAGTTTATTCCAGGTGTTTTACAGCGGAATGATTTTGGTTCCAAAAGTCCAATATTTACCCAATTTAGGCCAACGCTTTGCTCTCATACAATGGTTTATTTTAGAATGAACCAACAGTGGCTTCCAGCAGTAGTAAATGCAGTGCTCTGGCTTTTCGTTTGGCACCTTTTATACTTTCATGTCTTATTTTGGGAGCTTGGCAAAGATGGCCACATTACCATCATTAGTATACAGTGAGGACTCTGATCAGCTGTTTAACTCTGGGTCTGTTGGTCAAATAAACTTAAGTCGACTTGGAAATAGTGCGTAATGTAATTTAAATTAGTAACGAACACCTCTTTTCATGCTGTGAATCAGTCATTAAGTACTCTGGATGTGACTTGTCTCAGGTGACGTTTTTGAGAGAAATGATGTGTCGGCGTACTCCAGCTTTGTTGCTTGTCCTATCTTGTGTACCCCTCATGAGGGGCTCATGAGGGGTCTGACAAACTGCTGTCCTGAACCTCCAACCAGAGGCTGAGGCTCTCGTCTGTCCTCACCCAGAATGATTGGACAGACGTTTTCACCCTGAGCAGAATGACCTCAGTGTTTCTCCTCACCTTCGCTCTACCCCCCTTTTTAGTTTCTGATTCTGTCGATGAGGATGGAGACAGACTGCTGTTAATTTATGTGCAAGCCAGACGTAGAGCCTATAAATAAGATGTGAGTTAAGGAGAAAAAGCTGCTTTTAATGCACAGTTTGGTGTTCTGTGGTGCGAACTTGCACCAGTCAGTTTTACCTCTATGTTGAGTGCTGGTGTAATACAGTGTGCTGATTCTGTGAAACTGGTACACATTTTTGTGTGTTTTATAGCTGAAACGACTCATTGACTTATAAGCAATAAGCAATAGCAACTTATAAGCAATAAGCTTTATAAGCAAAAATGGCAAGCATTCGCTGGTTCCAGTTTCTTAATTGTGACAGTTTGCCTTTATTACCAGCAGCAACTACAGGGCTGGTATTGTTTCCACCTTGTGAGTCTGTGTGTGTGTCGTCATGTCATAATGTGGTCCTAGTGATACCTATTTTAGTGGGAACTGTCATAGAAGCTGTTTTGCCAGGTGTACTATGTGTGTCTGTATGTCCGTCTGTGGATCAAGATAATGTTGCAGCCGTGCAAGATGCAGTCACAAAACGCCCTTGGCCCACATTTGTTCTAATTCTTGGATCACTTTATTGCAGCTGTAGCAATCCCATGGTAAGATGGTCTCTAGTCTTGGGCAGTGATTCCCAACCTGGGGACAAGGATAAACCCGAGGGGTTAACATGATGCTTAATGTGATAGATTACAAAGTGAGAGAATTTCTACTTCACAAATTTGCAGCCTTTTTTAAGATATTTTCTTTTTTGCCAAACATTTGGTAGTTTAAGCTTTTGGCAGGCTTATTAACTGTATTAAAATGACACTATAAGAAATTAAACGTTGAAATGTCTAACTTGTATACCTGTGACATTTTTGATGAGGGGTCGCATAGACACTGCTTTTAGTAAGGTGAACATTTTTAGTAGTGTTGGTTAGACTAAAACCAAACTCTTTGACTGCATCATCCAGGGCTTTAGGAAATTGTCTTAGCGATATTCGATATTTGTGTTATTTTCATATTGTATAGTCGTAATCCCAATCAATTAATTGTGAAAATAATCAGCAAATTAACTGATAATAAAGATAACTCTTAGTTGCAGCCCTTGTATGTCGGGCTGAAATTTAAGATTAATTTCACTGTCGATTAATCTGTCAACTATTTTCTTGATAAAGCACGTAGTTGTTTGGTCTATAAAATGTCATAAAATGGTAATAACATTTATTTTGTTGTTTCCCAAAGCCCAAGTTGATGTCCTCAAATGTCTTGTTTGTCCACAATCCAAAGATTTTCAAAGAGTTTACTGTGATAGAGAGAAAAAAAACTAGAAAATATTCACAATAAGAAGCTTTAAATGGAGAATATTGACTTAGAAAAAAAGTATTGAGTCAAATTATTGTTGATTAATTGTTTTAATGTGACTTCTGTGTTTGCTGTAGTTAATTACAGTGTATTCAAGACTTTGCATGAGTGGGTTGTAATGAGTAACATTTCACTCTGCAGCGCAAATGTCCATTCTCAGTTTGTCCACAAGGTGGTAGTAGTTGCACACTGTATCGCTTATCATACTAAAGGGATGTTACAACTTTTTTGTGGTTAGGTTTAGTCATGACTTTTGGATAAAGGGGGGCAGAAGTGATGTATGTGTCCTCTGCAGAGAAAAGCAGCAAGAGTGTTTGTAAAAGAATTCTCAATCAAATTTATGTTCTATTATTGGGGAAAAAGTCTATTTAAAGATGGAAGTAGAGGCAGAGAAACGTCATTAAAATAACAATGTCATCATGATTAAATACACAGTAAAGCAAGTTTTAAAAGTCGAAACTGGAAATCTCTCTAGTTACATGCACATTGCTGTAATGTTTTCTCTAACTCCTTTGTTATTTCCTTGGTGGATGCATTTTTTAAAACTCCATGAGTAAATCGATCCGTCTCCAGCAAATGGACTGTGACGACATGAGACAGACGCCCCGCGTGTGATTACTGCAGCTCTCCCTCCAGACTGTCAGAGCCTCGCTCAAACTGCACTGCAGCTCTCCCAGTTTAATTGGTTTTAAACAGTGAACCTGAAATCAGTCGGGAAAGAACAAATAAAGCCACTTAGCCTAAATGAAGGAAAGGAAGAAAAGAGGAGAGGGAGGAATCAAATAAATAAAGTCAAACACTGAGTGTGTGTGTGTGTGTGTGTGTGTGTGTGTGTGTGTGTGTTTGTGTGCGCGCTTGTGCCATTGACAGACACTGCAGTTAGCAATGAGCGATTCCCGAGTGGCTGCACCAATCACAGGCGAATTAGGCCTAATATTTATTTCCAGAAACAATTGTACATGTTTCAGCGGGGCTTTGATTGAACTCCCGGTGGACATGTTGTAGACAGATGTTTAGATGACCTCATGTTTGAAGTAATGTTGATTCTGGATGGGGTGCTTCTTGGACTGTTCCTCTAAATCAGCTCCCTCTGCCTCGCTTTTTTTCCCCCCCTCAGTCTGGGAGGGCATGCGGAGACTCACGTCCTTCATATTTTAATGTGCGCTTTGGCTCGCATTAAATAGCACTCATTTACATTTTTTGTTCCATCCTTGACAGACAGATGTCCATGCATGGGGGTCGTGGATGGCTTGGTTAAAATGAGCCATGATAGTGCTGAAGGATGGCTACTTAACCGGACACATCTGTCTTTTGTTCGTAATGCTTCTCCATATACGTGTCGGTTTCAGAACAACGCCAGGATTTACCATGAAGGCAGCATTTCTGACAAGCTTGTAAACATGATACATAATAGAAGTGATCTGAGACATTAATTTGAGTGAATTTCTGCTTCATGAATAAATTGCATGCTGCAGGGTGTACAGGTTATAATGAAAGTAACCCCTCATTTAATATGGAGAAATGACAACACACCAACATTCCTAAAACAAACACAAAAGATTTATAATCTCCGGCAACTAATTACCGTCCTCAGCAAATGTGAATGATCACAATGTCAGAAGAAATTAGTTGAATGCACACAGGCATTGAGTCTAATGGGAGTTTAATTATTGCACTGCAAATTTCTAGCATCTTAAAATAGATTGTATAAACCCAGAAGGTTAACTGGCATTACAATGCAGATGATAAAATAATGAACAGACACAATTTTGGTGCCTTTGGTTAGGTATTTTAATTGAGTGACAAATATATAATTTAAAAAATATTCTTGCAAAACAATCAGCTCTAACATATTCAGAAGCAAAAATGGCTGCAGTTGGTCACTGTTAATTTGCATCAAATAGTACATTTAATCAAGCATGGTACTCAAGTAGAGTCCGAGGTACTTGTACTTGAGTAAATACTTTCCATTTTTTGCCATTTTATACTTCTATTCAACTATATTTCACAGGGACACAGCACCTTATTTTTCACTGCATTTATTTGAAAGCGTTACTTTGCAGAGTCAGATGATTAAATCAAACTATAATAAACTAATGATGACAGATGAAACTACTCTGCAGTTTATAAAATAATTCAAATTAGCTCCAGCCTTATCAGCTGCAACAATAAAGTGATGCACACATGAATACATCAATGTTAATAATCCAGTAATATACATTATTCTGAAATAAGCCATTTTGCATAGTGAGAATTTTAATCTTTGAATTATTAAATTAATAATAATTGTAATAATTATTACAGTATAGAATTGTTCTATACTGTGATGCTGCTTTTTATTTCAGTAAAACATCTGAGTACTTCTTTTACCTCTGGTGCTAAACAAACATTATCACCAAGCCCAGGGGAGTATTTATGGCTAATTTTTGTTCGTAGCTTTTGCTTTAAAAGACTTCAGTAATGTGCCATTTGGCCGACTTCCTGCGCTACAATCAGCGTAGCTAATGGCTGCGTTGTGACAGCAATATGCCTACGAAGATTCTCAGTCATCCAGGTCGGATAAAGTCAAACAAGAAGTCCCTAATGGCTGCTTCTTAAATTAGCAATGTCTGTTAAAACCCCTGTCGAAGTTCCAAAAACTGTTTCAGGGTTACTTAATAAAAAAAATAAATTGAAACATTTTTGTTTACAGCAAGACCATTGCAGTAGAAATCAAGACTGCATATTATGACTTGATTTATCGATTAAATCCAATATGTAATGCCAGCTGCAAATTAAAAATATGCAGGAGGAACTTGTATGACTTTTAGTTTCAGCTGTGTCCACAGGTGAGGCCTTTTACAGGCTTTAGGCTGCATATGAATCATCCTTATTTGACAAGTGCCATCAATTTTCTCTGAATTTACATCTGCCCCGGACTGAGATCTGTCTCTGTCAAATGTTGGATGTAACAGAGAGAACTGTATCCTCAAATAAACGCTGAAGCATTGTAGCCAAAATATTCTGTAAGGTGTAAAAAGTCTAAAACATGCCTGACAACTAAAATGAACTGAATAAATGATCCCAAAAGAGCCATTTGGGTTTTTAAATCATCTGTTTGTGACATGTCAGGTCAAAGCAAAACAGAGCAAGCTTGTATTCTAGTAATGTTGTTTTAAAGACGATGACCTGTTTTAATGCAGGTACTCTGCAGGCTATAATTAGATACACTGATGCACTGAAAGTCTGGACTGAAATAAAAATGTGTCTCAGTCCAGTGAGGGCCTGTGATGTGATGTATGAGCCGCAGTCGAGCTCATGACGTTATCTTAATGACATGATTTATGAAAACGGTTCACTGGCAGAGGTTGGGGGACCGGAGGAGGCCAGTTGTTGGGGAGGAGGACTACGCTGTTACCGCAGAGGCGGCCTGTGTGTGAAATGAGTCCAGCCAAGACGCAACATGAAGTTACTGAATTGTACTTTTTGCTCGAGCATGTGCATGGCTGTTTTTCTGCAACGAGCCAAGAGAGGCCGCATGCACTACTGCAGAGACTTCTGAATCAGCTGCTGTTAGTCAGCGAGCGTGTCCGGTGGGTTATTGGGTTTTGGGTGATGCACCACTGCACCATTAATGACATGATGGCATTATAGCATAACATATAATGTTACATTATTGCATTCATAATTAAAGCTAATGCCATTAAAAAGCTAATAGGCTACAAATGTTCAATAAATTTTTGATTTTAATCGATAATAATTGGGCTTTTTTGATAGTTTAATACTATTTTTCCACCAAGCAAACAGTAGTTATAAAAACTCTGTCACATCGATTGACATTAAAAAATATGATCCACTAATTGTGGAAAAGAACACTCAGTCAGTCTTAAAAATGTGGTGTGTATGATGGTTTGGTGGGATGTCACAAATTGTACAAATTGAGTCGTCCCAGGAGTGATGGTGTGAGGTCAGCGGTGGCTAGAGTACCAAAAATCTGTACTCAAATAAAAGTGAAAAAGGAGTTTTTTAAAAGAGAAGATCTCAGTGTTTTCAGGACTCACAGTAAGCATATCATCATGTAAATGTTTTAAGATTTTGATATAAAAAGTGTGGCACATGTAGTCAGGAATTGTCGCTGGAAGCTGCCTTTTGTTTTGGGTTTTGCTCTGTCATCATCACATCATGGTCAAAAGACAGGTGCTTCTTTTTCCTCCAGGCAGCTGGCATCTTGGTATCTGCTGTAGAGGTGTAGTTATATAAATGTTGTCAAGTTAAAGTGCATTACTTGCTGAAATATACTTAACGAAAGAGTAGAAGTACCGTTTAAAACAAGGAACATGAAAAGTATTTGTCCCATTAAAAAAAACAAAAACAAACTTTATTACACGTGTTACTTATAATGCTTGTAAGGTGACATTATGTCAGCAGTCAAGAGTCTCAATGATGCCTATTTGGAGTAATCACAGTAATAGATCTTGCAAAAGTTAAGGAACCAGTATACTCAAGTCAATAAATAGCTAACTTGAAATTGTTTGTAGAAGAATGATTTGTGGGCTCTCAAATAATTTAATTATAGCTGGTTTTAGTGTGTAAGACTGATGATTTGATGATGGTTTAGTGCGTTAATATAAGCAGGGTTTTTAATAGTCGTTTACAGTTGTCTTAGCCGGTCAGAGCTAAGAACTTACTTTGTTTTTCTAGCAACCGATTGGTGAATATCATTGTCACGCATGGCAACACACACAGGACATTTATCATACATGGGAGTTCTTAAAATAATAATAATAATTATACTGTTATGGTAAGAGCGGATTCAGTCAGATAATTATGATTGCTCAACATGGGAGGCTTTCTCTGGATCATTGCCTCCTATTTAAAAGTACCAATTATTAAAACCAGGACACTGCGCTGTAGGAAGCACAGTGTAGCTGATTTTTAGAGCGTATTTCATCACATCGTGGCATGATTTCGTACTACAAACAAGATGATCACAAAGGTCTTCTACACCTTTTCTCCACATAACACTTTATCAGTCAGCAGCACAGTAGTACGAGTCATTATTATGTGTGTGTAGAGGAGTATAATCAGCACAAAAACTAAACAGGGAAAGGGACAGATGTAAAGTAAGCACTGAGATCACTGAGAAATTCCATGAAAGTCGAAAAGTGAAGGCATACAAAGTCAAGCACATGGCAACAATAATAAAACTGGGAGGGAAATCAGCTAAACAAGCTATGCTTAATTGAGCACTTAGACTAAGTAGTCAAGGAGCAAAGAGAGAGTGACCCTGTAAGAAACTGAAAGTTTACAGTTGTGAGAATGGACCGCCTCCACTCTGTGTGTGTGTGTGTGTGTGTGTGTGTGTGTGTGTGTGTGTGTGTGTGTGTGTGTGTGTGTGTGTGTGTGTGTGTGTGTTTTTTGCATGCATCTGGCTTATGTACTCGTGCAAAAGAAAATGGCTGCGTGTGCGTGCCTCAGCTGTGTTTCCCTGCCACGATATGGTCATGTGTACGTGTTTGTTTGTTTGTTTTGCGTGTGTGTGCATCTGAGTGAGAAATTTGTGCCGGGAAATTGGATATAATTGCGTGTGTTTGTGCGAGACATGCGTGCACATGCATCCGAGGAAATAGATATATTTTAAGCGCGTGTGTGTCATGCATGCGTCTGGATTATGTTTTCAGTGTGTATTTTTGAGCCTGGCTCTGTCTTCAACCTCCCAATTAAGTCACAGGAGGAACAAGTCTCTTCCTCTTGAGAGCTACTGTCTGTCATCCCTGCAGACTTATTATCCCACTGTGTGATTTTGTAAATCTTTGATGGGATGTTGTTGCATTCATTGTTTTAAAATAACCGTAAACAGGGATCTTTGCTAACTTTTTTTTTTAGAATGAGTACATGTGCTCCTAAACTAAAAAAAAAAAAAGAAAGAAAAAAGGAGCACACAAAGAAAATTAGGAGTCCAGTTCAAAATGTTCCAGCATGGAGTTTATTAAACCAATAATTGAATACATATTTACTCTGTTGGTTATGCAATACAGTTCTTTTTCTCACTCTGTGAGTAAGGAGGCCGGTAAATTAAATAATCTTCTGGTCAAGCATAATTTTTTTCCGGCCAAAATGATAATTTGCCTTTTTTGTTTCATACATATGTTACAGTGCAAATTAAGTGAGACAATAGTGTATTATATTGATGGAAAACTTTAAAAAAAAAAAAAGAGGCCAGAGAAAAATCTGAAACAAAATTATTAAAAGATATTAACTCATCTCCACAGCCTCAGATTGTAAATATGTTTACTGTGGTAAGCAGCGATGCAGTGTACTTGTGTAGGGCTTTTATTGTGAAAGGCAAAAGTGGAGGAGGTGGACCCAGGTTTGCAGTCTTGGTTCAAACTATGGGGCCTCCGTGTTATTATTTCATGGCCTTTATGAATATGTGTGCAGCACTCACTAGCAGCAGACCAGCAGCAAGTAATAGTTCGATGAGCTGATGCCCGGTTCAGTAAACAGTGCAGCAGAACTAGTAGTGCCTCCTTGCCTTCCTGCCTTCCTCCTCCTCCTCGTCCTCCTCCTCTCTTTGCTGAAAATAAAAATGAATGATAGGGATGCACAATATTGGATTATTTGCCGATATTCAATATGCTGATATGAAAACAACTCAGTTATCTGATAACGATACCAATATCAATATATCCACTTTTTTACCCACCTAAATTTAGTGATCATCAAGTCTCTCCTGAAGTGGAATATATGTCATATTATGCATTCTCTGATCATGATGGCTCACCAACAGATGGAGACATGAAATACAATGCTTTTCAATGTATGTAATATTTATTCATTGTGCGAAATAAGAAAAATCGGCAGATATCAGCACGTTGGCTGATTCCGATATTTCATTTTAAAGCCTATATATTTGCTGATACTGATGACGTGCCAATATTATTGTGCATCCCTAATTAACGGGCCTCATTTTTAGCCACGATGTCAGCTAGTGTGTTGTTACCAATAGTTTTTGCAAGTGAAAGTCGTCTGTCCATAAATGTTTGATAAAGTTACTGTTTCTAAAGTTAGTGTCGCCACTTCCTGTATGCATCATTTCAAATTAAAATCCCTATTGTTTAAAAAAGGCATTTCTGTTACTTGCACATTGTGCCCTTAAATTATTTTTCCAGTTCGCAAGTTTCAATTTTTAAGTGCAATTGCAATTGAATTGCTCGCACTGTAGAGCAAAAAAAAAAAAAAATTAACTTCTCAAGAGCTGCAACATTCCCTCTGTTTATCCTCTTTCACCTTGTTCCTCATGAGCACTGACATGTGTGTTGAAAAGTCTCGAATTGGGCATTTAACCTCCTGCCCTGTAGCTCAGAGCCACAGTTGGTAGTAGGTCAGACATTTGTGTCTGCTGCACTGTGGTGGAAGGAACCACTGGATGCTGTCCTAATGCTGATTTTTCAGGCTCACCGGTTTTTGATCTCTTGTTTAATAGTTTTTGTTTTGTTTCAGGAAATCTTCACAAAAGAGTCAAGGCCAAGTCAAACCTCATGTTATTTCAACAGAATATGATACACGATTCAAGAGTTCAGATACAGTAATTACAAACCCTCCGTGCTCCTGCTGTAAGCGCTGAAATATAAATAAACATAATAAGTACTGTCAAAAAAACAAAAACAAAACCGGACAAACTAAAAACCCCGAATTACATGGCTGTATCTGTGTGTGTGTGTGTGTGTGTGTGTGTGTGTGTGTGTGTGTGTGTGTGTGTATGGATGTGTGCATTGTGTGCGTCTGCCCTGTGATTCTCTGGATGAGCTGGAAATTTACAACACAGGTTTTTACAGTAAGCCCCGGCCAAAAACTGTAATTCTTTCTCCCCTTTTTAGCTCTGTAGTTGGGAGACGAGCCTGCCCACTTTGGGTTAACTCTATCAAGATGAACAGCATTTGGGCCAGTGCAGTAATCATAATGTAATTTGTTGTGCTCGCGGGCCAATTTGTGTCGTTTGAGAGGAAATATCCCGTGCCTGGTGGCCATGGGAGAGCATGTCCCCGGGCAAGGCTTTAATTAGGGAAGTTCAAATTTATAGACACTTTGTATTATTTCTGATCCTGAGTGGTTGGAGGATGACATACTTTAAGAGAAGGACGCTGGCAGGGGACAAGGAAAAATTTGATAATGAGAAACAAAACTGAATGAAAGGTCACGTTAGGAATTTGTTTACCATTTCATTATCATTTTGAAATCAAAGAGTGCTGCAGTGAAATCAAAGCAGACACAAATGTCACAGTCTGGAAAGAGCTTACACAGAACAGCGAGAGGTAATGCACCAGCCCTCTTTTTAAGTTTGTTTGAAATTAGAAGCGAGGGATCATGGAGATGTGAAGGGAGCTGCCAGGCTGCAGAAAGGAGCAGTGTGTTAGTGTGTTAATGTTCATCTCTTTGTGAGGCTGCGATCCTGAGTATGATGCAATTTGTCCTAAATGTATCTGGTTTGGCTTTAATTTTCTGCACAGCTATTTAATGAGGATTAAAGTGTTTGCCTTAAGAGGAGAATCTGATCCAAATATTTTGTGAATATGATGACTCAGACAGAGTGACTAGAGGGCAGAAGAGAGCCATATTGGCGCTTTTTAATCTGCCTCAGTAATGTATTGAGTGAAAGGTCTGTACTGTTCCCAGCTGCACTTTTAGCAGTGAAGTTCATGGATTTTAAGGTAATATAAAGATGGATAACTTTGCTGATCCGTTCACATGTATGCGCAAATGATTTCACTTAACCGCGACATACAGCTCTGAAAATATGAGATAATCCGCTCACATCTGTGTTTAGTTTGCTGCAGGTATCATTGGAAATGTTAATATTACCAGTACGTATTTATCCTGAAAGACCTCCAAGCTTTCTTTCAGCACACTGATTCTTGAAATTTCACCCAACACCAAGATCCAAATCATGACTCAGATAGGACACAGGCTGTATTTTCTATGGCCTGTGCGAATTTTGAAACAAGAGTCCACGCTGAGATGCGTTTAGTAGAACGGAGACCACACAGGGCGCCGGCCCAGCAGCTCCGCAGCGTTTGAAGCAGGTACAACTAGGGGGGAGAGCGGCGGCCGGGAAGCGGGACGGAGGAGGGTTAAGTTATCAGTGGTCTGACAGGGCGAGCGCTCAGCTGGGCAGCTCTGTAATCAGAGGTCCTGACAGATGCTTTCTCGATTGGAAGAATCCCCCAGAAGCTGTGGAGGAACACACAGGCAGCCAGCTGTTTCCATAGTGAGGCATTGATGTGAACGTCTTCAAAAGGAGAACATGAATCCAACAATAACTGTAGCAGAGCATGTCTCTTTTCAAGGCATGGCACAAATCCGCCTCCAGTCTGGTGCAAATGTATCAGAGCAGGTGAACTTTTTTTTCACGATTTGCATTCAGACTTTTTTTTTTTTTTTTTTTTTTACTGAGTGTGAGTTTGTGTTTTCCAGGTTTGCACGTGGTCTGTAACGGCTAGAGGGGATTTATCAGTCAAAAAATTTTCCTCTGTCTTTGCCTTTACCGCACAAGAAGAAATCTTTTGAGAGCTCCATTGGTGTTCTGGTCTTTTCCTGAATTGCAGTACTCTCGGGTGTGTTTCATAATGGTACTTGGACCGTTGCAGCCTGATATATCGCACCCAGGGGAGAATCTGCACTCTGCACCGATCTATCAGTCCCCAGCCGGAGGAAGGCAGAATGACACACTCAGGCCTCTGCGATTATGGCCCCCCATCATATTCAGAATTTGCTTTAAATTGATGGTATGTTGTTTTTTTTCCATGAAGGAAACGTCATGAGTGATCATACTCAGGCTTTTGTGGTTTTGCAGATGTTGTTTTTATTGTGATTACTTGAGGAAATGTTTTGTTCTGTAGGATTATTTTATAGTAGTTCTTCAGACATTTAGTGAGCTGCTGGATAAACAATAGAATTCATCCGTTAGTAGACCACAAGATGTTGGTACACTTTATTTTAATAGTTCATTGATGGTTACATCACCTACACTGTTTGATTTAATACATTTATTATTGTTTCTGTAATAATTATTGTAAAAATATTATTCATGTTAATTTTTAGCAAACTTTACTTTCTACTTGATACAATAACACTACAGCTCTTGGTTTTTCTTAAGTGGAAAGGAGACAAGGTAATTACCCTTGGGGCAATTAGAGAAAGGGGCTGAGGGAGTAGGAAAGTCATTTTCTAACCCAAACATCCTGGTCCGAGGGGCTGCAGCGGCTGGACAGCCTCCTGGAGGCCGCTGGCTGGCTCGTGGGGAGCCGTTCATGGGGAAGCGGATCAGGGTTTGTTTTCTTTCTCTGAGGGAAGGCCTCTGAAACTTCTGCCAGATGAACAGCACCTGAAACGCAGGAGCAGCTCTCCCACCACCATCAGTAGAGGGAGTGATTTACCGGAGTTGGCTGGGCGTGCTCATGTGCATGAAATCCTTTAGTCAGCTTCATCACACTGTAAGCAACACAGTGGATCAGGGAGGAGGGAGCTTTTTGGTGGTTGAGGCCCCAAATGTTACGTTTCAGCCGTCTCTTTAAGGCGGCTTGAAAATGTTTGTGTGGACCTATAAACACGCACAGCCCACATAATATTGCTGGCAATAAGCTGGCAGTATACAAAAAATTGCAACCTTAATGAGGACATGTGAATGTGAAAAGCAAATGTGGTTCCTGTGGCTTTATTTTATATACACAAATCATTGACCTGGACTGTAATCTGTAATATTGCATTTTTAATTTCGAGTTTACATCCAAGGCGATTTGCCCATCACGTTCACCACCATTCAAACAATTTTTCATTTGTCCTTTACACAAGGACAGTGTAGAGTGCCAATCTCAGAAACACAGAAGAATTGTTGTATAGTTTTTAGTTTAGTCGACATTTAGGAGAGTTAGAACAACTACAAATGTGTTAATGTGCACTCAATAAAGTTCAAGACTTGGGCTGCATCCAAAATTCCATACTAACATGCGATACACTAAAACAGTGTGTAAGATTTTTTTGTTGTTGTTTTAAACCACTAGCGCATGAAGTGCATGCTATTTCCAGTAAAATATTACAATATGCAAACGCTACACTACAGCAGCATAAACATCCCATAATAAAGGTGTGCCATATCATATCAATCACAATAATACTGGTATAATACTCAATATGATAAGAAAAATCATTTTGTGATGATGGCAATATTCCAAATTGTTGACAAAGTGAAGCCATACCGTTACACACAGCAGCAACAAGTGTGGCTGAGGATGAAATTGCTCCCAGTTACTGTTATTATTCACAAACTAAAGAAACGAGATCATTTTTGTTTCTTTTTTTAACTTAATATTTGAAGGCAAACTTTTATGTTTATATTGACATGTAAAACCCTTATACTTATTTTGTTGCAATTATATGCTCTTGAATTTTTTAAAATATATTTCAGTATTTTGTCATTTCCTGAAGAGTATCATTATCGCCAAAAATACCCTAAAATACCGAATAATATTAAAGTGCCATATCGCCACCCCTATTCCACAATGCAATGAGGTAGATCAAGTTCATAACAGACAATGGCGGAAAGAGACCAAAATGGTTTTATAATGTTGACTTTGATAGGCATAATATACGTTTAAAGCTATTTTTAAACTGCCAGTAAAGCTGAGGTTGTCACGGGTTACCATGGTGATGTGTCTCCAACTGGTAAGGAGGCTCTCAAGGAGTGACATGGTTATTATAGATCAGTGTGTCCTAAAAGAGACCAAAATACAACTATGTTGTATACACATTGAGTATAGTGCATAGTATGTGATTTTGAACACAGCTTTGTTTCCATTGTAGTCCTTGACTGTGGTTTGGATGCAGGAGTCTAGGTGGCATGATGACATCGCACTACTAGCAAACCCACACAATAATAACATCATTAGTTAAAATCACTCCAAGTCAAAACTCCAAAATGAACTATAAGCAGTCATAAGGCTGCAGCCATCTGTTGAATAATCAATTATTGGATCAACAAAAAAATAAATTGGCATTTATTTTTTAAGTAATTTTTTAATCACCTACACCAAGCATTATCTTGTTACAGCTTCTAAAAAATGTGATATTTTGATGTTTTGTAATGGTAAATTACTTTTGACCTTGGTTCTTTATAATTTTTTGGTATTCTTTGCTGTTTTGTGACGTTTTATAGACTAAATTAATCACTTAACTGAGAATAATAATTTTACTCATTTTTTAAACTTGTAGTTGTTACTTAATATTTGTACAAAGGTAATTTATTCCAATTCCTGGTACCATATAACTAAAGGAATGGGTGTCTTCTTTGTTTTTGGCCTCATTATCTCTAAGATAGTCAGAGGCTTTGTTATTGATATTATACACTGAGTTGTATGGCTTTATACTTAAAAGGGTAAAAAAAAATTATATTAGGCAAATTAGAATAATACTAACTATGGAATGTTGTCTTCCCATGTGCCAGACACATGTGAGCTTCTAAGGAAAGAGAAGTTTGTTTTTATTATGATGCCAAATATGGATAGTAGAAATTCAGAAAGCAGCTGAAATCATAGTTGTGATTAGAGCTAAGTTGATTAATCAATTTGATGATCACTGGACTTAATGGTTTCAGCCTGAATGTGATTATTATCCAAAAAAAGTGAATATGTGCTTGTTGTCTTTGTCTCCCAGTAAAGTGAATCTTTTGGGGTCTTGGTCTGTTAGACATGTTAGACCAAAGTAGGGCTAGATGATATTGCTTCCGGTCTTTGTCTTCTATGGCTGCTATTCTATCTTCCTTTAGTTAATGGCGGGTGATAACTGGCGTTTAAGGTGCATTACCACCCCCCCTCTATGGGCATATTGGTGGTTTAATCATATGGAGGATTTATCAATTTTTTTTTTATATCTCTATCGGAAAAAATTATATTGAGATAATTATTGTTATTGTTTTACTACCCAGCCTAAGACCGAACAATTAATCATTAAACCTGTTGAAAGACTACTCAATTAATTAAAATAATCATTAGTGGCAGCCCTATTTGGGATTGTTACGATGTCAGCGAGTGCACAAACATATATTCTTTATCGCAAGGCAGACACAGGATTTATGAGCAGACAAATCAATGTGGTCATCGAAAAAAGTGCGTATAAAAGACAAGCAAAGGAGAGAAGATGAAAAAACAGAGAGCAGAGAGATTTGGGAGTGGCAACAGAAAAGAAAAATAGAGGGAGAGAGAGGGATAGAGAGGGAGCTCTGGCATTGTCCGGCCCTCCTTCTGATCCACTGGTGCATTCGATCTGAGGATCACTCTGCGAGCTGAGTCACAGTACTGACAGTTGGGGCCAGAGAGCAGTTCAGAAGCTTAACGGCTTGTGAGTGATGCCCATCAGGAGAGAAACGGGGCAGAAAGCTCCACATTAAAACCCCTACATGAAAAATTGAGCTTTGTGGGAAAGCGAGCGTGGAAAAGGGCGTTTTTGCATGTAGGTGAATCAAGCGCCATTTCAGCTGAGGTGCAGTGAGCTGACTATATGACAAATGCAATCCATTTATTGGTCATTCTAGTGAAGCCAATTCCCTCCCTCCCATAATTTCATACAGTGTAGATCCTTAAATTTGTCTTGTGAAAAGAGAGAGAAGAAGAAGCATTCACGAGCGACTGAGAATTAGTCTTGGCCTCCTGACAAGAACCTCTAATGAGCAAACACTGGATGACATCATTTTGAGGTTTGGAGGGAATTAGCTTGATTAGAATAACCCTCCACTCTCACCTTGGCTCAGGCATCCAACTCCTCTGCAATCTGCCAGTCAAAGCCTCCGTCAGCTCCTATGGTTTTGGTTTGAGAGGGTTCCCCCCACACTGTGGCGTGTTTAATGTGGAATAAGTACATTTAAGGAGGAAAGAAAAATGAACGCTGGTGCTGACGTTTCGTTTAGCTCGATTTTGTTATTTTGTTGAACATTTTTAGCTGTTAACAGAGAGGCAGGGGGAGGTCTGGCTTATTTGTCATTGTGAGTTTGCACAGTTCCTTCTTTGCCGGGATGAGTGAGGCTTGCCATCAGCTCTCTAAAAACAACAAGCCTCGCCTGCCAAACTTCCTAGATAATTAGTGAAGCATTTCACACTCTGCAGAACATCAAAAAGGAAATGGAAAATTGACAAATTAAGCATGGTCCGTGTAGAGCGGGAGGGTTTTTTCTGGAGTGGAGAGTTGGTGGAGCTCCAGTACAGCACATGGTCACTCTAAAACAAGCTTGCTGTGTAATGTAGTCCAATTTACACCAATCAGAGGAGCTGTGGCTTTTTTAATGCTCTGTTTTCATTCTTAAAAGACATTTTTTATTCTGAATGCATTAGCTACTTTATTTACAGTTGTTTATCATAGAGACCTCATATAACTGATTATAAGCACCGAGATAAGTGTGAGAGGAATGTGCTTAATTGTATTTTAATGCAGCCACAGCATGTCTTGAATGGGATGTTTAGGGCAGAAAGAATGTTTTTAAATCTGGTTACCGCATTTCCTGGGTGGGTCAGACAGGCTCTTAAAACACAATCAAACGCGAAGACTGAAATGTGATCAAAAAGTGTTTAGTTTTTGTTAAGTGTTGATTGTTTAAACTATTCGTTTGTGTAGTCTGTGCCTACGAAGAGTGCCAGGCAATTTACATTCTCATTATTAGCTCCTTCGTAATGATTGTTCTCGCTGAATGGAGGAAAATCAGGAGCATGTATTGCATTTGGCATTTAAAGGGATCCCGATTTTCAAAGATTGTGTCCATGACATATTTTTTCAAGCGTTACTCAGTAATATTAAAGCCAGAGAGCTGGAAACTTTTTATGTGACATGACTGTAGGGATGAGATGGTTATTGGTTTCACAATAAACCATAGTAAAAATTCTGATATCAGATATCAGAGTATCAAATTTGGATTGTCATTAAAACCATGTTTGATTACTGTTCTTTAAAAAACTCACCAGAAATACTGTCCAACATCAACCAGAGTTAGCAACAGTCACAATAAACGGTGGGTTTGTTCTGCTGTTCCCATGTTTACAGAGTGGGCGGGCAGCAGGGAAACCCAGTGATGCTACTGGTCCCTTATCACCATCAGCAGACACAGAAACTGGAGCAAGCCTTTCAAACACAGGCTATACTTAATGTTGCTGCACATTTGATATGTTTTCATAAGGTATTGGCTATGTTATTATTCTGTTTGTGCAGAAAAAGTGCATAGTGCTGCTGAATGTATTTGTGGTTTTCAGTGTAACACTTGGTGAATTTATTTCAGTGTGTTTCACTTCCTTTTGGATTTTTTCAGCACATTTTAAAGGTAAACTATGCAGGAACTGTTTGCTACCACATTTAAACCATATCGCCAGCCAAGTGAAAGTGAAAGGCAACCCTAGATAAGCCCTTGCTCTCTATGTTTGCAGTGCATCGGCATTGTGTGTGACTCAAGTGAAATGAAAATACTCAGTATATAGTTTTGCCGTCTGTTTAACAGGAATAAATCTTTTATCTGGGCTAAATCTTGAAGTTTAAGTTAAAAGATTATTTTTTCAAAAACTTAAAAATCGGCAATTTGTTTTTGTTTTTGGTGCATTATTGCTCACCTGCTAATGTTTATATAGTAATTAACATAAAGTATGGAATAATCCAGTACATCTTTTGTGTCATAAAATCATGTCAAAGGATTGTCTATCACATGGCAAAAACATGGAGTCATCTTTATAACGCAAGGACAAGCCCAAATAGTGTTTCAAATGTGCCCATATGTATATACATCTTATACAAACACACACAAATGCAGCATGTCTGCCCATACACACACATCCCTTTACACACTGCTCCTGGTCACCACACCCACTCAGTTAGTCCTGTAGCCCCAGCCCATCAGAGCCGAGCCAGCAGAGGAAACTGTCACTGTGTCCACCGTGGCACTCTGGAGAGTTGAACTTGACTGAAACATATGTCTTCAATTTTAATAGCTCTCCATTCCCCCAGATGGCCTGAAGGGGGGGAAGGTTGCCTGAGAAGCTGCGTTTCATGTAAGAATAATTTGTGCTAAGTAGCTGGGCGATCTGTTTGTTACGCTAGAGCTGACAGTTTGTTTATGTTTCTTGAGGAGTATGATGGATGGGGCAGGAGTTGATGCTAATTAGACTAAATTGTTGCGAAGAATGCTGAGGGTCTGCACCGCACGGCTGAGGCCAGTTTCCATTGTTCCTGCGTCTTCGCACTTTGGGCGTAATTGAATGGAGCTTTGGCCCATTCATCATGGTGGACGGCGTCTAGGGCAGGAAACAAATGGCTGGACCTGGATGGAGAGGTTTGGGGAGAGGAACTGTGGGTGACAGAGGGAGAGCGGGCCGCTGGTGAAGGAAGATGTCACGTTTTTTTCCCCTCCAGGCAAATTAGAACAGACACAACCTGAGTCCAACTGGCCATGAAATTAATGTTTACCCAGCGAGTCTTGACCAGGAAGATTAGCGGCTCTTAAACTCCTCCCCTGCAGCCTGACAGACATGGTCAACTGCAAAAAAGACGGCCATTAGGGAAAGTGTCACTGCATGTGCTTCCCCCTAGAACCGCGTCATGCTCTCTCTCTTCTCTCCCTTATGTTACAGATTTCACTTTAATTCAGTTATGGACTTTTCATTCAGTATTACTGTGATTAAAGGAGTATTCTGCTGATATCTGTAAACATTAACATTGTTTTTACTGAAATTTTAGCTGATATCTTCTAAACATTAACATTGTTTTTAAATACAATATGGTATAAAAAAATCTGAGCTGTCGTCAATACAGTAATATGGTCATGTTTTTTCCCATGTAATCATGCAAATCTACAAGGTTTTCCTGAAAAGATTTAAAAGCCACATTTATTAATAGGAGTAATAATACTAGTTAATTCTTAAAAAAAACAACAACAAAAACATATAGAGACATGCGCATGAGATAAAAGTTCAAATGTTCACTCTAATGATTGAGCATTGTACTTATATAAAGTTGGGGCTCTTTACAAGCCTTTACATCATATGGGATGGATGGTAGTCTAGTAAAGACTGCCATTAGGGCTAAGCTATATGGCCTATAAATAATATTTGGATATTTTTAGGCTGAAATCAGTCTCTAGATAAATCTCCTCTAAGCTGCATAAGACAACTAAATAACTAAAAAAAAAAAAACTGTTACAATAAGTTTTTTTAAAAAAAAAAAAAAAAAAAAAGTGCTGTTGAAATTAAGTTTAAGTATTGTTTTAATGAAATAAATAAAACTGGAGTCCCTTGTGCTTTTATTTTGAAGAGCATGGCTCATCTCAGGCTTATAGTATTAATGTTTTTGTTGTGAACTTGAAGCATACAGTCAACAGTTAGCAGTTAGCAGAGAGTTAAACCATTACAACGGTGCCAATAAACTTGAGGCTTTATTCCTTGTGGGAAAACTAACGTTCTCCAGTTCATAGATTGATACTATTTGCAAGTTGCAGTGGTGCTCCATGGTCACAAATGCAACAAATGGTTACGGTCTGGAGCCTTTCAGATACAAAAACACACCTCACCCACTCACACTGTATTCAGGAGAGTGATCTGGATGGATGGGGAATGCGTGTGCCATATCATGTTTGTCAGTCTCTTTTTTTCCTTTTTGTGTCAGTGAGAGGCAGTAAGATCGAAAACACCAAAGCCAGTCTCTTGCTGGTGGCTTTAAAAGTGACATCACAATACTTGATGTTCGCGACATAGTCATTTTATACACCCTTAGTTTAAAAAAAAAAAAGCAGCGTTGCATCCAGCATCATCTTTGTATCCCTCACCCCTATCATATTGATAAACTGGTTGTAAGATCTCTGAATTGGTTGAAAGAGGATTGTAGATTAGGTGTAAAACAAAAATAAATTGGGGGGTTAAATTACATATTGGAATGGTATGATATGACACTGGTATTTGTCTGATGTAAGGCATCCATAGTTGTCGGATATATTGGAGCTTTCAGAAAAATTTTGATTCCCAGTTGCAATTACAAATCGGATTTTGACGTGGACACTACTTACAAGTCAGAAACTTATAATTACAGTAACTCCGATATGACATGAACGTGGCATTCAGCCGTCTCTGTCTAGTAAATGTCCTCTTTTTTAAATTCCAGACCCCCAGTTTGTCTGTAAGCTTGTAGTTTTAATAGTCTCTGACATTATCAGGGTAATTTTGTCTGACTTTAAGCTCTCCCTCCAAAGCCACAGTCAACTTTATACAGTTTTCTCAGGGGGAGTGGTACTCTTCATGACGAGTAAACTGAACTCCGGGTTTAAAATTGGTGGAGTGCTACCATAATTATAATTCAATTCTAACTCAAAATCAAGTCATACACAACAAGCAATCCCAAATCACCTGTGGTACTTAGGTCAGTACTTATACCTCATTTCCACTGCATGATTCAGCTCGACACGACTCACTTTTGTCACCAGGTTCTTGTCTCTAGTTTGAAACAGTTTCAAACAGAGGAACACACTTTGTCAGTTCTACGGCACAGTTTTTCATGCTGCCATGCTATAAAAATGTGGGCCAATCGCATAAATAAATTGCTGTCAGTGTTGACAGTACCTTTGCTTTTAAAAAAAAATGTGGGTTTGTGCAGAATGTCCTGTGTCCCGTTAGTGACGATTGTCTCTGAACACTCAGTTGTATGCAGTGTTTTTTTGTTTTTTTTAGATTATTTTTTGGGCTTTTATTGTCTTCAATGGACAGGGCAGTATGAGCGTGAAGGGGGGAGAGAGAGAAGGAGCAAAATGCAGCAAAGGTCCAAGGCCGAAATCGAACCCGCAGCCGCTGCAGTGAGGATATAATCTCTGTATATGGGGTGCCACTCTATCCACAGAGCCACCAGGCACGGTCTACAGTGTTTTAATGCCAACTTGTAGTATTGGCTTAGCTTGGAACCTCAACCAAAATGGTACCAAAAATAGTACTAAACACTATTTTCAACTTTTACCAATTGAAAACCAAAAAAGAGTGAGTAGAGCGAGTAAAGCCGTGCCGTACCATGCCGTGGAAATGCAGTGTTAGTGTGTCGCTCATGGTAATTTGTTTTTGCCTCTCCTCCCCGAGTTTATTTTTCCTCATTTGCTGTTTTTCCTGCTGCAGGGATATTTTGAAAAAGAGAAAAAGTAGTTTAGGAAATTAGTTTAAGAAGCAGGTATGCCTGTAAAGCCTGCCAGCTATGCTCTGGTGCTCGCCTTGACCAGTGCACATGCTGTATGAAACTTACACAGTTATACATGCAGGTGACTGAGATTCAGAGCCAAGTGAACACGTGTGTATATCCCACATTGGACCTCGTACTCAGCGCCTGGCATGTTGCACCGAGTCTGACAACACAACATACTTGACCCTCCAAACATGTCCTGTGTTTAACACCCTCACCCTGTTAGTTCCTCATCCCAGAAACAAACCTGACACTGCATCTGCAAGTCATTAACCCTTCAACACGTGCAGTACAACAATGCCGTAAACAAAATGGCATTGTCACAGTACTACAAGTGAACGTGTGAAGTCTCAGCTAACAGAGAACAGAGCAGGGTCGAGCAGGGTGGACCCAGCACATGTTCAACCTCACACAGGCCTGACAGAATTTGGTCCCCCCCACTTGTGGCCTAGTTCAGCTTGAGTTAACCTCTGAGTAAAGTGGTGTGGTCTGGACGCAAAGGATTATTGAAGTATACCGTAAAATTTAAAGGTCCAGTGTGTAAGATTTAGGGGAATATATTGACAAATGGAACATGAATTAAGTGTTTTCTTTAGTGAATAATCACATGAAAATAAGATTTGTACCTTCGAATGAGCTTCTATGCAATGTTTCTACAGTAGCCCACAAAGGTCAAACCAAACACTGGCTCTAAATTCGGCGAAAGGAAGACACAAAGAAAGTGACATCGACAGATAATTTGTCCAACAGTAAAAACCTCATGAACGTCTGGATCAGAATAAGATGAGCACAAATTAACTTACAAAAGAAAAGTGAGTGAGCATATTGTGGGTGAGCATCCCATCCCTGAGATGCCAAACCACTTTGGAGATTCTCAAATTGGTAACGTGAAACTGCCTTATTCAGTGTTTATAGTTGTTTTAATCGCCTGGTTTGTTTGTTTTGGAGAGGAAAACTGAAAACTGAAGGAATTCTAGCAGGGAGAACTTTAGATGGTTGCAAGCTGGATGCCAAGCTAGATGTGGGAACTCTGCTACTAAAACTTGGACAGTTTGACCACACGTGACACGCTAGTAAGATGTCAACAAAGTGAAGCATCTGGAAGAGTCTTAAAATTAGCAAAGATGACTCCAAAAAGTTAAGTGCCAGATATGCCAAATGAAAATGGCATATCACAAATTTACAACCAGCTCGGCAAGATCAGCTGAAAGCTCTAAGTGACAGCTTAGCAATCTTGCAAAGAACGCAAGTGCGCCGAAGCTTTGATTAATCACGAATATTTCTCCGTATAGCTTCGATGCCCAAAAATTGATATTCGGGACAGCTTTAGAAAGTACTGTTGACTGAGAAAAAGACTTCTGTGTGTCTGGATGCCAAAACTGTCAGCTCAGGGAGTCTGTGTTTTCCTGGCCTGTTACGAAGACAAGTCTGTGTCTCTTTTGGCTGCAATGCATTGTGGTTTATTGAGGCTGCTGTCAGCACGGATATGGTTATTCCCATCCTCCCTGTTAGATTGTTATATATCCAAGCAAAATGAGGCCTCCAGGAAGATGCTCCGGCTTTTTAATTGTGAGGAACCAACACCAAAATCTGACATGTGATGTTTTAAATAGTGGAGCCGTTTCCTTGCAGACTTGGCAAATGTCTTTTGTAGCTGCACTGGAAATAGCTCGACGTGACTTAATGTATTTGGTATTTTGGCACTTTCACTGGAATATGGAAAATATACAACCAAACAATGAAATGGAGAAGTGCAAGGTGTATTGCCAATGCTTATTTTTCTTTAGCAGTGTCACAGTGATTTAGGGAGGATTTTTCCTTTTTAACCGTGTTCATGGAGAAATCAGTGTTTAGAGCTGCTGTCTCTGAGGCCACTTGTCTGTCCTCATTGGCCTCGGACTTAATCCTGCCAAAAGTTTCTCTCCTCTGCTTCTGCTTTCATTTTCTACAGTGAGAAGAAATGCAGCTTGCTTTTTCTTTGGGGCCATTTTTGCAAATTCATTTTGGCCAAATGAAAGAAGGCCAGATGCCAGACACAGCAGCCCCATACATGTTACTAGGATTTCTGGACATTTCTAGGATTTAGTGATGTATCTAAGATTTCAGGACATTACTCTGATTTGAGGATGTTTCTAGGATTTTAGGACATTTTTAGGATTTTGGGACGTTTCTTGGATTTTCAGAGGTTTCAAGGATTGAAGGATGTTTCTAGGATTTTAGAACATTTCTACGTTTTTAGGACATTTCTGGGAATTTAGGACGTCTCAAGGTTTTTAGGAGGTTTCTAGGATTTCAGGGTGATTCTAGGATTTGAGAACATTAGGTCAGGGGGTTTTGGGGATCCTCCACTGTCATTTTTATTGATAAACAACCTCTACTTTAATGCTGTTTTGTTCACTCTTACGCCTTATGTATACTAAAAGTACAAAAACAGTTCCCAGTGTGAATCACTTTATTTTTACTGGAAAATAGTTAGGAAGGCCACCCAGCAGCCTTTCGGAGGCCAGGTTTGGCCTGGGGTCTGTAAGATGAGTATCACTGTATTGAAAGCTACATAGGCTCGTCCCTATCCCTAAGATAATTTAAATTATATTTTAAAAATTTGGCTATTTCTCACATGAACTATCTGAAAAAGCATTTCCTATAAGCCTTGCCTTTTTCCAACATGCATGTATATTGGACTCGGAGCTGATACTGTATGGGTGGGATGTGGGTTAAGGATTTTAAGGATGGGGGGTAGTGTGAGGGGATAGAGAGAGGAAGCGAGTTAGCCTCGGATGGGCGAGAGTGAAACCCGAGCATGATTGAGTTAGGGGAAAGGAGACAGGAGCCCCGGGGCTGCCAGTCGGATGCTGTGTGTGTATACACGGCGCTCTTGTCATGCTGCCCTGTTAGCATGGGGAGATTGTGATGGAGTTATCTGGCCTGGCCCTAAAAACGGCTTGTCATCTTGTGTATACACAAGGAGGTAGCGTTAGTCTGTGTGTATGCTTGCACGGTGCCAGCAACATTACTCACAGGCCTTTTGGGACACAAGCAAAGCCTCGCCTGGTTCCTTTCCCTCTCAGTGGAAATATACTCATTGCATCCTCTGAATTCTCAGAAGATGAAGGTTATACAAACAGTGATGGAAATTAGGTCTTAGAGGGTTAAACTATTACCTTTCTTGTGGGATTCATCCTCACCTGCTTTTCAAATGGTCTGTGACATGACTGAAAGTGGGAACAAATGAAACCGCCTGCCATTAAAACAAGCTCTTGCTCTTACCAAAGCTTCATTAATGCCATTTTTGCTACCATTAAGAATACATTCTTTAAAGCAAGATTTTTGTTTTATGCTTCCCATCGTGCACAGTGTGCAAGATGCCGTTTAAACTGTGGGAAAAAAATGTCCCACACTGAACACAGTATGGAGCCCCTGCTTCACACTGCACCAGCACTAAGCAAAAGCAGATGTTATAAAGTTTACAGAAATCAGAACATTATTTTCCTGTTTCCATTGCATTCTTCTAAACACTTAGTGAACAAGCTTTGAAGTCACCCAAGAAATCTAGTCTGCGGGAGAAATGATAGGATCTCCTGGAGCAATGGAGCCAGCGAGGGAGGGGAGGGTAGGGGGTCTGAGCGAGGGGGGGGGGGGGGGAGGAGGCGCCTGGGGGGGGGGGGGTGTTTGATGAAGAAATGAAGAATTAGAGGTGCTTGTCAGACCTAGATTTTGCTTTTTCTTGTGATTTCTGGTTGAATCATCTGATTGGGACTTGTTCGCACATCTTGAGCGTTCTTTCAAAGCTTTCCCGTGGGCTGGATGCGATCTGGGATGCAGGGGACAGATAAGCTGTGTTTAGGCAGGTCTGCTGTGGGTCTGATCATAACAGCAGATAAATCCCACTGACTGTGTTAGATAGCCTCACCGCAGGCAGTGTACAGGACTGCCATGAGCCCACATTAGGCCCCTGTAATGCATAGCCAATTTTATAATAGACCTTCCAACTACATGAGTAATGTGGCTGCCTGGCAGGCATGTCCATTGGAAGCCGTAACAGAAGTCCCCTATCATGCATCCATCTTGCACCTATCCTGCATTAGTGCAGCTTTAGTGGCCTGTTCTTTCTTAAAGAAGTATTTCACCGATACAGAGAACCAGGAATGAGTCCTAAAACCCGGAAATCTGTGAGCATTTCAGCACCTCCGGATCCCTCGTCTCAAAGTCAGTGGGTTTTTTAAAGGGTTTTTGATCAGATGCATCATATAAGGTCTTAACACAAGCTTAAGAGACTTTCACTTTTTGTTTTGCTTGCTTTGATGTGTCTTAAAAAAGCCGGCTGCTAACAAATGGCTACATGAAACTACGGGACATCATCACACTGAACTGTGCTAAACACAGCTTTACAGCCTTGTAGCGGTGGCGATGTGACTGTAGTGTAATTCGGTGATATGTTTTGTATTAATCCATATTTATATATGTGTTCTTTAAAGAGGTAATACATTAAATTCCAAGTTTAAATTTGCTGTTGTAATTGTGCAACAATGTAATTAGTGCTTTATTTTGGAAAGAAAAAAAAGTGTCGGTTCAGGCAGCCTTAAGGCACCATTAATGTTTTAAAAGTATCATTTTGGCACTGGCATTGCAAAAATCCCAAGTGATACCCAACCCTGTACAAAGCTGGTTGAAAATTGGTGAAATATCCCTTTAAATGCGCTTAAATAACCAAACAGCCATGTCGTCTTAACGCAAAACGTGTGTGTCTTGATCAAAGTGTTTGCAGCTTCATTCTTTACATCCCCCAGATAAATAGATGCAATTCTCATTCTGTAAACATTTCCTTTAAGGGGACAGAGAAGCAACGCAGCAGCAGCGCGGCGAGTTTTCCATAAAACGTGTGACTTCTAAGATGGCGACATCTGCAGCGCATTAGGGTTCAAGCACGCTCTCACAGGTTAACTAACTCGTCATGTTACCTCGAGTGACTGAGTCTCCTGAGAAGCAAATGGCTTGCAGTGGGCTTCGATGGGAAACACACCGAGGAGCTTCATCATTTTAACATGCATCGGACTTCAATGTCACCATCACTTGGTTTTGATTTGGCTGTGCAAATCACCCTTGTTACCATGTATTACCAGCATAGGAGAGTACAAATGCCTTGTCCCTCTCCTCTAGCGTTCCAAGCCAATCTGCCTCGTCTCAGCCCTTGTTGTACGCTAACACAATGTGGCACATGAATCATACACACAATGCATGTCTTCATCCGACCTCTACAGACAGGACCTCACAGGACAGCCACTTTGGCATTTCCTGCTCTCTCATCTTCAAGGCTTAGTAGAGACATGCATTCCCCCTCTCGTCGCATAATTCAATAGAGAGTTTGACAATCACAATTAGGGCGCAGGCAGAGTAGCCTGGCAGCTTTCCTTCAGTAATATGGAATTACAAAACTGTGCCCAGTTATCCACCCACACGTGGTGGGCTCATGCAGTGATGCATCTTTGTTGGGTTTGACCCAAAAGACCCCCCTCCGCAAAACAAAGTGCCTGCAGAGAGCTTTGGAAGATTGCCAGTTTGGATTGCCACTGAAAACCCATGAGAACTTATGGAGGGCTGCGAGTCTTAAAGATTTCTACATGTGTGTGAGTAGGTAAGGGGTCTACCTTCAGCGTCTGATGGGAAGGGAAAAGGATGATGTATATGTATAAAGTAGACCTGCAGGTATTTCCTTCCAAGAGGCTTTTTTGTCCTCTTTGTTTGCCTTGTTTCTTCTCCACACGCTCCATTGTTTTCATTGGCTGCACAGCCGATGATGCTGCAACGCTGGAAAACGACTGGTGTGATTTTTACAGGAGGACAGGGAACATGGGTCATAAAACTCGCCTCCATTTTCCACAGCTTGGAAAAAAAACTCCCCCCCCCGTTCACCTTCCCTGTCAAAGCACAAGACCTCTGTGGGAAGTCTGCATCGTTCAGAAGAGCGAAGATGTGCACACGTAGACACACACTCGGACAAGGAGGTCTTACTTGAGACTGTAAAGCACCTCCACACACCACAAGAAAACACACAGACTGCTGGTTTCTGACGTGATGCCATGAAAACATTTTACTGATTTTAGTGGTTTTGGTGCTGTGATAGGAAGCGAGGGGAATCTCAGGGGACTGTACAACAACAATCAAACGTTTCTGTCTCAGGTCCCCTGGGAGGGGGGAGCACGCAGCATTCCTCCCCCAGCAGTAAACTGCCTCACCAGTTAGACAGGTAGGCTGTCCATCTTCCTGCCCTCCAAAAGCCCTTTTCTTGTGCATATAGATGCAAAACGCTTTTTGCTGTTGTCTTCTTTAAAACCTGATTAAAATGTGCTTTTATTTGCTTATTTTAAGATAAAGGCAGTTACGCTGGAAATAAACTATTTTTTTATGAATTGTCCTTCAACCACATCTAAGGGACAAAGTGTTTATAACTGTCAGAATAGCAACACTCCATCATAGAGGGAGGCATGAAGTGGTTATTAATAGACATTTTTAACCAGTAATATCCGCCCTTTGTTGTGTTTGCAAAGCACGACCAGGAGCGATCGTCGTTTGCAGAATGCCACATTAAGTGACTTTTTTAGCTTCTGTGTCAGAGAAGGCTCTCTTCCAGCACATGAGGAACCATGAATTCAAAGTCTATGGTGGATGGTCCAGATGTCTTAAAGTGTACATTAATTGGTAAAACACAGCCACTGCAGCACTGTCAACCACCATTTAAAAAAACTTGTTAGCGATGTAAACAACAGACAAATGGACCGACAACAAAGCAAGGCTTTTGTGTCCATCAAGCGTTTTTATTTGGTGGAAAATCTTTGGCAGGTCGCTGGGGAGCGCTTAATCCCAGCACGTCATCATAGAGCGCTCTTATCTTAGCATGCCGTGCGTGGGTTTTGTTTCCATGGCAACAGTAACTTGACATAAGCATAAGCTAGTAAGCTCCACTTCAAACATCAGACCTTTTAGATCCACTAAGGTGCGATGGTCAAGCTGCTTCAGTGTATGACGCCCTCGAAGGTGAACATTCCCATTTGCTTGACCTTACCAACAGGTCAGACTGACCAAGGCAGGTTATTCAACTCCATTCTTGTGTGTGTGTGTATGTTTGTGTGTGTGTGTGTGTGTGTACACACATGCATGTGCTGGCCTGATTAGGATGTACATGTTAGTCAGACAGCTGTGACAGGAAACCTCTCGCGCTGCCTGCTGTTTTTGGGTGTGAAGGAGGGGAAAACGTGGGGTGAAAGATGGCCCTGTAGGACCAGAGCCAAACCGTGAAAGTTTAAGTAAATATGGAGGGGGGGATAACCCTGGTGGTCTGGGTTCCCCCCTTCTCAGTTGATGTTTTCTCTCTCCTCTGCCCTTGTTTGGACAACAGCGTGCCGTGTTGTGCGATTTCCCCAGTGGCCGGGTCTCGTAGTTTGCTTTGCTAGAGAATACACTACTGTATATTCACGATGCACTGGTGTAAATTCACCCTAATTTCATGCTGTCACAGGTCTCTGTAGATACACCAGAGCGGTGGGGTGAGTCATAAAAACACACACTAATCTAGCAATGCACACACTTCTTTCCATATAGATGATCCAAGTTAAACATCTACATAAATATATATATTTTTATACTGTACATCTGCAGCCTGTCATGATTTTGGTCCTGCTGTCTGATGATGGTACAGTAACACACGTAAAAAGAGAGTGTATTTCAGAACAGTGGCTATATGTATGTGTATAACAGCCATATGCCCTGCGATCAGTGTCAAATATAATACATAATAATCCATCTTAATCTCCCCCAAAAAACCATAATGTTCAGTGTTATGTTTTCCACTTTGGTGCACCATTTTCAACTTTTAAAACAGCTCATGCGTGGTAAACATCTGAGATTAGTTGCTGCTGAAGAATCTCTTCACACCCTGCATTCCAGCCTTAATGTCCAACTGCTTCTCTACATAATTAAAAGCAGACCAATTTGCTTCCCAAAAAACTTCACACCATGTTTTTGGTGTGTGTAATTGGGCCTCAGGATCTGTGCCCGGGCTCCACAGGGCTGAGAGTCATCTCATGCATCCCCATCCCACTCATTACCGTCTTATGGTATGTTGTTCCATTACACTACTGCACTTAAAGTATCAGTGAGGCTAATCTTCTCATACTTTTTAGCTGCTATGTGTGAAAATATTTCTATGTAATGAGGAACAATGTCAGTGCAAATGCCACAGATTTAATGCTAGGTAAAAAGTGATTTTTTTGAGTTTTGTGGTCTGATGATAGGAAGGTTTGTTTGAATGTGAAAGTTTAAGCTGCTGAAGTAGGAGTGATGAAGGAGGATGAGGCTAATGTGAATAGGCTAATTATCTGATAGAGGCATCCTGGTGGACTAAATATGGCTTATATTTTAGATATCACAATATCATGAGAGTGTTGTCTTTTCCTGTTTTTAAAGGCTGCATTACAATAAAGTGATGCACTTTTTCGAAAAACACCAGTCTATTCTAGCTGCTCTATTATTTGCCTTTACCCACTTGGACATTATATCCACATCACCGGTGATTATTTATCAAAAATTATATTTTTTAATATTTTTTGTAAATATTTTGTGAAAGCACCAATAGTCAACACTACAACAGCTGCAATGTTGATATTAAGGTGTTTGGTCAAAAATATATGACCAAACAATAGAAAAACAATAGAAAAGCGATATTTGACTGTTACCCAGGCTTGTGGTGTTCAAGTACATAGTTCTGCAGTCTCACAGTTTATGGATTGTAAAAGATAATTTGTGGAAGTAAAAGATAATTTAACATGAATAATGAAAAATTACATCCAAAGTTTTGACTTTGTTCTCCAATACATATTTATTTAAAACATTTTTTAACCACACCTGTCTACAGGCAGGAAAGAAGACACTTTTAAAGTAAATTTTCAAAATAATCTTCAACATACTGTCTTTTTTAATAGCTTTAAGAACTGCTTTGTGGTGAAATCAGGACATGACAGTAAAAACACGGCAGCTATACATATTAATGTGTAAAAAATACCACATACATACTAAATGACAGTTTGTTTTTGTTTTTCATAAAAATTAAATAATTTGCACAACTCTTCTCCTGTGCAGTTTGTATATCTTGGAAATACATTACAAGAAGTGTAAATTTGGCGGTAAAACATCAAAGTAGTTTAATATGTTTTGGGGATAGCACATGGTATTTTGAAGAGTTGTGCATCTTCATTTTGTTTGACTTGTGTTGAAATTTACACTCTACTGTTTGTGTTTTCAAACTTTGAATTTAGTTTTTGTTTCTCTGGATTGGTACAGGCCTAAACTGTCAAAATTTGTTTGCATTCAAAATGTTTAACCAAAAAGAAATATTGATTTAAAAAAAAAAAGTTGAGCCGTGTGCTTTATGTTACTGTGAAGTAGCAGAAGTGTAACATAGTAGCGTGAAGCCTAACATTCTGTATTCAGTTTCTTCCAGAGATCTGTAGTGTAATAACACCATCTGTTATGCCACTCAGCTGTGTTTAAGATCATTGCGGTAATGCATACATATTTCCATAGATGAAACTATTTTTGGCTTTGTCAGTTACTTTGTATTCTGTCCACTGCAGCCACATGATTAATATTCATAGTTGGACTTGTGAAATATCCCTCCCGTGTGGAAATGCTCCGTGGAGCAGGTGTGCATGCCTTGTCGAATCTTTCCCACCATGATTAAATTGGTATGTTTTAGATTATGGTGTGTTTTTTGGCTCCCCGCCGTTCTGAGGTTCTGTGTGGATTCATTTTGAACTCGTTGCTGTTTCTCTTTTCATGTGCTGCTGGGCCGAGTGTCTTAGCTGGGAGCTGTACGGCCTGAAATAGGCTGCGTTCAGGGAGCCAAAGCTGGACTGCAGCTGTTCACTCATTATCTTCAATGTGAACTCAGGACACCTTGAATTCATAATGATAGGAACATCTGATAGGACGGGTATATTGACAAAGAAATCTGCTCCTGATTCGCAGAAGGAGATAGGGAAATGTTTTGAGATTCTACAAGTGGCACGGCACAAAAACCACAGATAAACAGGAAAAGATTCTTACTGCTGCCTGAAAATGTTGCATAAAAACTACTGTCCTGTTGGCTCATTGTGATTCGATATCAAAGTGTAATATGAGCCATACGGTATGCTCGCTTTATTTCAGGCCTGGAAAACAAAAACATTTCAGTTTAAGTATTCATGATATTCATAGATTTCCTTGGGTACTTCAACATTTTGACTTCTGAAAGGTCATTTCACCCTTTGAGGGAACAATAACCAACAGTCACAATGTTTCATTATTCAACCAAATATTTGTCAGAAAATGACATTTTAGCAAAAGCGTAGACAGAATTTGGCGATGGAAACTGTGCTGTCTCTCCAGGAATAGCAAATCAGAAAGGAAGAGAATATGAATAGCAACCCATCCTGAACGCTACCCAATTTTCAGGGTGTTCCTAATGCAGCGAAGGCCCTGAGTCTCTGCAGCGGAGGCCCTGAAACCTCAGCCCTAAATCTGATGGGTGGATGTAAGACGAGACGGACGGTAGAATAACAGAACGTGCACTTTGTTCACCCCCAGCCTGCAGTAAAAAGCTCTGAGAATTACAGAGTGAGAGACAGTTTAACTCCGGGTCGTAAATATGTGTTTGGAACATTTTCACTTTTTCCCCTCCCTCCACGCTTCTCCTGTAACGTCCCTGTTACTCTGCTATATGAAGTCTTTAGTGTGTGTGTGTGTGTGTGTGTGTGTGTGTGTGTGTTGGGGGGCGGGAGCTATAGTTTGTCGAGACATTTGTAACTTTTCTGGTCAATATGTTTAATAGTATATAGTTTTAGTATATTTGCAATGATTTTTATGTGAAGCAACAGATTTCTAGCACTGTTCCAAGATGAATTTGCCCTCTCAGACAACAACTCTGGCTCTATTTTTTTTGTTTTTTTTTATTTCTCACACTAAGTGTTTTTTCATCTTCCTGCTTTTAAACAGTTTTAAAATATGTGCATAAAAAAACTAGAAATGTTGCAAAAAAATGTTTACATTTGGCTGAGATGGAAAAGTTGCTGTATCTATTTTTCTTTAATTAGAGTGCAGCAGAGTTCAATGGACACATACTTGAAAAAAAACAAGTTGGCATGAAACAAGTTATTCGTCACTCGTTATCATTTACATTTAATTTCTCTGTAGTAACAAAAAATGTCATTTTGAGGGGTGATGGAGAAGACTAAAAAGCAGTTCTGCTCCTCTGTTTTTTTTTATTGTTATTTCTGTGTCTGCTTGTCTAACACTGTCACTAGGCTATAGACCGTTTCACTGGAATTGCATTGGCAACCGACTGGTTCCCTGTTTAGTTTGTGTCAGTTGATGGCATTTACATACACTGTAAAACATTCCAACAGGAAATACAAAAGGACCCATTTAGAATGTTTATGGTGTCAACTTTTAAACTGTCAATTACTAAAATACAATAGAAAGGAAAATAGACCAGATGCTGAAACTATCGCGGCAGATCTGTGCAGCAGTGATAGTTTCGGCTTATTGAAAAGCTGACAGAGCGGCCTGAGAAGCTGACTTTGAGGCGCATCCGCCTCCTGTCTGAAGTTGAACACAGCACAGAACTTCTTTGCTGGCTTGCAGACTTTGGGGCTCTTCACTGCACTTCTGCCTCTTGTGTAAACCCTGCGTTCTCATCCACACATGCTCTTGGGAACCAAAATTTGCCACCAATATATACGGCATATTAATGTAAATCGGCACTTTGTAGTACTTACGTAATTTGGTCAGTACCCTTAAAAATACCAAGGTTGTTACCCAACCCTATTTGTCACTCAAGCTTCCTCTTCATTAAAGAGAAGGAAAATAGCAGCAGATGAAAATATCAAAACTGTGTGGAGCAAAGAGGAGAATGCTGCGTCCCTCAAATAAAACATGAAATATACCATAACTGCATGTTTTCCATTCTGAAATGGTTTAATAGCATCAAATAAGAATTAGCACCACCAACTGTCTCAGTGTCAATGATAATAAACATAATAATAAACTTAATTACAGACTCAACGGTCCAGATAAGAGCAAGACAATACATACAAAAGATATAAAAGACACATAGAAGTACCATACACAACATATTCACAATGCAATAAGATCACTTAAAAAAAAAATGCCCCAACTCCTGATAATTTTATAATAGTAGTGAATGGAAATGCACATTCATTTACTTTTTCTTGTGCAAATATTCTGGAAATTTGGTTGAAATTTGTACTAAATTTTGATAGACTCTCTTTCTCCCCCTTTCTCTCTCTCTCTCTCTCTTACTCTCTCGCTCACACACACGTTTCTCTGATGTCTGTCTTCTTGTCATGTGTGTTTACACTCATCTTTTCCCTTCAGGCAGTCTCTCTGTTTCTGTCCTCTCTTAGATACACACCTAAACAGACAGGGGTGTGTATGTGTATGTGTATGTGTGTGTGTGTGTGTGTGTGTGTGTGTGTGTGTGTGTGTGTGTGTCTGTGTGTGTGTGTGTGTGTGTGTTGTGTGTGTGGGTGTGTGTGTGTGCGCCAGGAGGGAGAGGTCTCCCTCCTTCCTTGTTTCCAGCCTGTGGGAGAGTCCCTACCCAAACCGCAGCAGGGTAATAATCACTTAACCCAAATCAGGCGCAATCAGGACGAGCCAGGCTGCAGCTGGGAGGCACCCAACCCATGGGGGCGAGGGGTGGCAGCGGGTGAATGGGTGGGTGAGCGCAAAGGCGGGGGGATCGGTCGGGGATGACGACGTGGACACTGATGACCAGAAGGAAGATCAAGAGCGCCAGCCTTTGTTGTGCCATCTTCCTCCTCATCTGGCTCCGACAGGGAGCGAATCAACGGGGGGAAATTGGGGAAATCAGAGATGAGACTCCCCCTGCAGAGTGAAGGTTAAATGCGGTTCCTGCCGTGCGTGTGTGTGTGCACGTCGTCTGTGTGTTTTGTCTACATGTGATTGTTTCGTTAGTGCTCCCCAGGCCCCTGCTGAGTCACTGAATCTGATCTTGTGTGATCCAGTGATTGTGTTCTGAGCTATTTTCCTGATGTTTGTGTTGTGATGTAGGTCCTGTCACAGCTGCAGGCCCCACAGGAAGACACACACAGAGACACTTTGGGGCACACATACAGTACGCTCACATATGCAGGGGTGTGTAGGTCCTGTCAGAGTTGTACGCCTATTGGGGAGACATCTGCAAATAGGCCCAGACATGCACACACACACATGCGTACATACAGGGCTGGGTGGAACCATGACAGAGCCTGAAATCCAGGCGATTTATTGGGCTTCGCTCCAGCCAAGACCTACAGCACGTCAAAGCTGTCTCAGTTTCCTCGTCCTTCCGCCCCTCAAAGCTTATCTCCTCGCAGCTGACTATGGCCTGCTCCTAATCAGACGTAGATTGCAGCAGCACTCTATCACAGATAAATCTGAACTGTGTGGTGATGAGTGTGTGTGTGCTATTTGTTGTAGCGGCCTTGCTGTTGTTAGTAGCCCACCTTGTAGCATCTGCCATTCATTTAGAGTGGAAGACAAACACGCTGATGAAAATGACTCAGACCACAGGACCTTTTCTGTCTGGATTTGTCTCTTAACCTCCTCTATTTCTGCTTCTTTCACCGTCTCTCTTTCTGTTTCTTTTCTCTTTCTGGGGGGTTAAAAAAGTAGCAAACAGGCATTCCCACTAGATTGTATATGTACATATCTGCAGCATTTTAAACATATGTTTGCACAGCACATGGACCAAATTTCAAACTCCAGCTACATCTCCACAATTGAATTTTACTTTGTTTAAACACACTCTCAGTGCTGCCTCGGCAATGTCGCCAATCTGCACCGAAACCCCGCTGAAGACTCAGATGTATGAGTGTGTTTGTAGTGCATCTGTGTTTGATTTTTGTAGGTTTGACATGTGGAAAACTCGAGGGGTAACGATCATAATGCAACTTTGAGGCATTTATCAGCAACTTTCCAGAACTCTTTTCGTCATCTCCAAAATGTTCAATAACTTTTACCGTTTAAATATTTGGCACATTATGATTCTGACAGGGTGGCCTGGTAGTTGAAGGATTGGGATGCAGTTGGAAAAAGACAGGTTCAATCCCCTCAATAGTTCATATTTAAGTTTATAGCGTGGGTCTTATTTATATATTTTTGACAATCATTCCTCTCGTTATTCCACATAAATCTACTCTTTTTCTTCATGTCTGGGGGGTCTCAGATTCAACCTAAACATACTTTAAAGAAGGAGTCCATTAGGGCGAAGATCACAAGTGGTCAGATGTTCAGACAGGTTGTAAACAAATCCCCAGTTTAACTATATTATCCAAACCAAATTATCATCTGTTGGTCTGTCCACTCCTGTTACTTTGCTTAATGCACTCTGTTGTAAATTGTGTCTGGTGAGCAAAATGTTGTCATAAGATGGCCAAAAACAAGACCCAGGTTTTCCTTAAAACAATGGGAGCCCTCCTGGTGAACTGTAAACACATTCATCTCCCCCAGATGTCCATGAGGAAATCCACATTTCTAATTACAACCTAGTGAGACGTGGGAGTTGAAGTACTGTAAATTCATAGCGAAAAGAGGCATATTTCTCACCTGGATTCTTTCATGACATGATGGAGTGGGAAGTGGGCGGAAAGTTTGGAGGAGGCTTTGGGGGGTTTGGTGACAAGGTGTTGAAGTGGAACAGCCCACAGATCAGCAGAGTGGACACCTGCCCCCTGCAACAAGTGACCCAGAACCGTCTAAATCCTTCCTCACACAATGAAGGGTTTTATATATATATATATATACACACACATGCACATTCATAGGATCATGCATGCACATTCGTACAAAATGTTTTCTCACTGCGCTTGCACAGATTTCCCAAATACTCACGCTCTAATCAATGCACACACTCATGCAGTGTTCCACGTCATAAAAGTGTGGTTTCGAGTCAGTGTCAATGTCAAAGTCTGAAATAATACAACTGCGATGTAACAGCAAACTTAGGCGGAAAATCTTATTGGATGATCAACCAAAAAAAACAAACACATTAAATAATTAGTTAATCATTAAAGCCACAGTACAAATGTCAAATATTCTTAGTTTTACCTTCTAAAATTTTAGAATTTACTTTTGAGGATTTTAAAGCTTTGGCAATTATAATTTATTTGAAGACATCTATTTTTGAACATTTTATTGGCAAAAGAATGAATCAATTAAAAAATGATCTGTATATTAATGTAATTTGAAAATATTTGTTAGTTGCAGCCCAACTTAGACGTATTGTGCCTCGGTCTTCCCATACTACCACACTGTAGTTTGCTAGAAAAAAGTAGTATGTCCATATACATAGTATGTCAAATGCAGTCTGCCAAAAATACCAGGTCTACATCCGGTCACATTTTGTAGAATGCAAGCAAGCAGGCGTTTCTGGCTATTCTGACCCACAATCATCTGCACAGTGGAAGACATGTCACATCGACTGAGCCGCAGACAGCTGACGCTGCGGCAGATATATGACAGGGTTCCCACGGATCCTTAAAAAGTCTTAGAAGGCATTTAATTCATTCATCATCCTTAACTGGTATTAAAATGCATTAAATTAGTCTTTCAAAACTCTTAAAAATGGTAAGGAAGTAGGGTTTTTTTGAAATCTTTTTCTGATGATCCATTGTAAATTCTCAAAAATTGGTAACATTATTTTAAAAAAAAAAAAGCCTTACTTTAATGTTAGGAAGATGAGGCTCAAACGCGTCACCACTGGAATCAAAGCAGTGTAATCCTGCATGCAGAATGAGGCACACAGAGTCGCAAATAAAACTCACGAAACCGACAGCAGGTATTTTCCAGTTGTGCTCTACCCTCGCCTCTGCCACAAGACAAAAAAAAAAAGTTTTGTATTACAGTAGATATTTTGGCAAAAGAAGCCCCTTTCTAAATAACTGATTTCGGTCAATGCGTTTTTCCTCCTTTTTGGAAATTTCAGAATTGGTCATAAATTTAATTCCAAGTGGCATTTAGAAAGACTAGAAAGACAAGGTTTAAATCCAACTTGCCTTCAGATATAGCATTGCTGAATCAGCAAGATGGTCAAATTTCACAACGCAATGTTATGACAAAGTAGTATGTCTCAACTGTATGCATACTCATTGCAGCAGTACATACTGAAAAAGTATGCTACGCCGAACACAGCGACTGTTAGGACATCGCCATTTAAAACATTTTTCACAAGTTAAAGGAATCGTTTGACATTTCAGGAAATGCACTATTATTATTGTATTTTTCAAGTGTTTATTTAGATTAAGAAGTGGCATTATGATTTATCAACCCCTAACTGATCGCTGAAGAGCATCTGTCTCCATACAATATTCGCATGCCCATATAGTATATGCAGGGAAAATGTCATGCTATACTGCACTAAAAACACCAATTTTGGAAAATATCCACTTGATTTTTCAAGACTCAGACTGCTGAATACATTTGGAATACATTTGTGCACACATATAAGAATTTTGTTGTTCATCATTTATATTTAAAGTGATTTAAGGGGAAATCTAATCTGCTTAGAGGAAAAAATAAAGCAACTAACAGTGTACATATGGGCATGTGACTATTGTTTAAGATGGACTTGGAAATATGTGAATAACCCTTTAATCCTAATTAAAAATTACCAAATTCTATTATTGTCATCAAGAGGTCAAATGTGCTACTTTGCAATAATGTCATGTATGTCACAGTCTTTAGACCTAAAGGGGGGATTGCTTAATTTTTTTTACTTCTCAGTGCGTGCTTTGATAAGATAATGGGAGCAGTTGCACAGTGAGTGTGTTCTGAAGCACCTGACCCTTAAATAGGTGCTGAGTGGAGGGCCTAGGCCGAGCTGCTGAGACGTGCTCACGCTTTGTTGACTTAAGCATTCAGACTGAGCCATCAATCATCCGAGTGTGACGGCTCTGCCCCTGAACCCCAGAGTACTTTATCTGCCAGCAAAGCCTCCCTGCTCAGTGTGTGCATGTAAAAACCAGCCCTGATTTGAAAGAAGTGAAAGAACGAAGAAATCGCATTTTTATCTCTGTCTTTCGGTCTCACTGTCTTGCAAAGTCCACTTTTTTTCTCACACACACCTCCTTTCTCTCTGATTTCTCTGAAGGAGCTGGGAATTGTTTTTAAATCCTTCCTTCCTACTTTTTCAAAACCACCAAAGCATTTGGAAAAGGTTCTTTGCAATTATATTTAATCATATGCGGCCGTCCCAATCAAGGCCAGCTCTGGTGATCACATTTGCATGGGTTTCAGGTTTTGCCCTTCAAGTCAGTGTAGTGCCCATGCAGGCTCCAGGGGTAGGGACCACCTGGACGATCCACAGATCCACTCTGTCCTTATTTTTCCTCTTTTTGTACTTTTGCCCTGCTCCCACAGCTTAGAGTTTTAACTTTACGTTGAAAAAGTAGATTTTTGTGTTTTTCATATATATTTTTTTTGATCAGCACTTTTAGGAAGTGGAACAACCATTACCAAGTTTCTATAAAATTGTGAAAATAGTGAAGCCAAAGTGTGTATTTGCGTGCGTGTGTAAAGCGTTTTAGCAGAATTCCCAGTTGCACTGCCCCGCTAAGTCCAGCTGACCAGCCCACCCAGCCTGTGAGAGAGTGGGCTTCCATTTTTCTTCTCTCTGCGGACCGTAGAGGTCAGTGTGACTGTGTGTGTATGAGCATATCAGACTGTCATATGTTTGCCTGCCTATTTTGTGTGTTTTTAAGGCTACAGTGCATGTGTGTGTGCATGTACATGTACAAGTGTGTGTGCTCACATGTGTCACAGGAAAGTAACTTCTGTCTGTGATCCCCTGCTCCTCTCATTTTCCCTGGTGAAAGGCGGCATTATAACTGATTTCCATGACCTCAAGCCAGGGCCTTCACTCCCTTCACGGCCTGCGTGTGTGTATATATATTTGTGTGTGTGTGTGTATGTGTTTGTGTGCGCATTATAACTGCTTTCCATGACCTCCAGCCAGGACCCTCCTCTGCGGCCTGCCTCGCAGCGCTTGTTTAGACAACAGTGGTGCACATGTTGGCTGAAATATGGCTGCTGTGCTCGTTTGCTCGGGTGAATTAAGCTACGGCATGTGTGCTTAAACCCAGACGGCTCGCTGATTTATCCATATATTTAAATGATTGATTTAAGAGTCGCCCAGCCAACACTTGTTGAAGCTGTGGATAGAGGCGGGCTCACAGAGATGAGAGAGAAGAAGGACAGAATTCAGATCAGAGCATACACAGCCTCTCTCACACAGGTAGTGATATTTACGCCATCCATCGCGCCGCCGAGGGACATTATTCACCGAGCTGAAGTAAATTATTCACAAGTAAAGCTTTGCTTTGCACAAGATGGATACTTTTAACGATGTACTGATTGCTTTTTAACATACTCCATTTTCAAATGAGCTATAAAATTTTGTTTATTATGGTTTAGAACATGACATAGGCAATCTATTTTAATGTCAGGAAAGGCTGAAAGAAAACGTATGAAAACACGTCCTCCCATTTGCTGGGATATGTGTTATATGTGTGTGTGTATGAGGGTGCGTGTGCCAGTGTGTTTTATTACCTGTCTCATTATTAAATGTGTTGGAGGCCGGCTGAGCTGGGACAAAACATTCCAGCTCCTTTAATGTCTCCCTCTCGTCTCCCCCGTCCCCCTCACTCCTCTCTTTGATAATACTTTTCCTTATGAGCCCATAAAACCAGACGCTTTCTCAGAGAACCACCTTTTTCCTCCGTGTGCACTCTAAAAAAAAATGTGCATCTTAAGGTAGCGTTAAAATGTCATTTATAATTTTCAATGAAGAGAGTAAAACGAAGGATTTTAAGGAGTAGTTTCAGTTGTTTGTAGAGAAATTTCACCTGAGATTTACTTGAAAAAGTGGCAATATCTTGGAATGAAGCAAATTTTTTGCCTGGATCCAACTTTGAATCTGCCCACTCCACCTGGTGGACTGATTTGTTTGACATCGTGAAATTAAATAGTGGTTTCTCAGTTGAAAAAATATTGATCCAATGAGTGCCACGGGGAGACTAACGATTAGCCAGTCAGTACCACAGATGGGACTAACAACATTGTCAACGTCCTTGTCAAGCTGTGCGCCACAACCAGTGAGGATTAATAATAAAATTGTGACCACTATAGACTATATAGAAGGTGCTATAGAGACTGAAATTGTAATTTGTTTTAACTTCACTGCACTTCCCTCTAGGCTTCCCAGGCTTCACCAGTATGTTGGCATGGTTTTGGGCTGCACGATGAATTGAAAAAATATTGAAATTGCAATATAACCAAGTGCAATATCCAGATCACAGAGAGCGAAAAAGAAGTTGTCACATACGCCCGGACGATATGGCTTTAAAGTAATATCGCAATATTTTATGGTCCTATCACAATTCAAGGTATATCTTGATATTTTTAAATGCCCTTTAACTTAATGTATTATATGTTATTGTAATTAAATAAGTCAGAGCAGGACCCATGGTGCTTCTATTCAAAAGGACCTGGCTTGTCTCAGACCGGAAGTGTCAGTGTTTTTGCTGTGGACTTGAAGCGTCCAGTCAACAGTTGGATGTTAGCGTTAGCATACAGTTAAAGTTACTGCAGCGTCTTTAACCATGAGGATTCATTCACTGTGAGTGGGCAACAAACAAACAGCTCTCCAGTTCATATATTACTAATATTTGCAAGTCGCACTGGTGCTTTGTGGTCACAAAATGTGACTAAGTAGTCAGTCTGAAGCTCTGCAAAAGTCCTGCTTGGTGTGTGTATTGTTTGATTGTTTTTCATATTGTGCAGCCCTAGCACAGCATAGACATCAGTGTTGACTTAGAAGGCCTATATTGTAAAAAGATTTCCAGATGAGTTTTTTTTATTTTTAATTTATACCAGTTATAGGTGTTACATAAAAACTGCAAGAGTTTCAGAAAGCTCAATCCACAGAGAAATGCGCACAGTATGTATCCAGAAACTTTACCTTAAATGAGCCATCACAGCTTCTGTGAAGTTGTGCTGTTACAACTAAACTACTTAGACCATTCAAGACTTGACAACATAACCTTTGTAAATGGGTTGCTCTCTATTTCCTGTTGGAAGGTTTTGCAGTGTTTGTGAATGACATCAGCGGACAGAAAACGGGAAGCTCCAGTTGTTGCCTGGCAATGCAATTCCAAAGAAATGATTGCTAAAGATAGACAGAGCCGTTACAGTCATTCCCGTGGTTGCAATAATGATGGAAAGGCGCCATGAGCGCAGATTTTGAAGACACAGAAACGCTGACCAATCAGAGAAGACTGGGATTTTCTGGGAGAGGTTCTTAGAGAGACGGGCGCTAAAACAGAGTGTTTCGGACGGAGGGTGAATACAGGTGTATTCAGGCAGACAGTATGAGTAAAAATAATTTGTTTTTTAAACATTAAAGCATGTAAATATGTTATAGTAGAAACCCAAAATAGTATGAACCTGAAGATGGGTATAACTATATGGGACCTTTAAAATTCCTTTATACAGAGGTGGATACATTGGTCTCTAGTGATGGCTTTGAAAAAATCGAATACCCTCCCCAGAAGAAATCAGTTTGGAGGCAGTGTTGGATGGAAGATAGAAACAAAGTTTAACAAGTTGACAATTCTGTCTTATATCAGGCAAGCAAATCACTCCAACTAATGCCAAAATAATATCACTCTAAATAAATAAATTTGTAGAGTAATTTGGGTTTTCTGCTGAAATTTTGCATTTTCCTAATTAGTGTTCAGCAAACTAAAATTTTACAATTTCACGTGTATAAAATAGCTGGTTAAAATGGACAGTTCTCACAGTGTGCCACAGTTGAGCCTTTTTTGTTATACGCTTACTGATAAAACTGTTTATGTACTGTTTAAGAATCTCTCCCCTTGAGTCAAAGAAAAATGCTATAAGTCTTAGATTTTGTTCCTTTATTTATGTGTTTCTTCTCACAATTTTGCAGCCTATATCTTAATATTTCTGCGTCATTCCTCCTCCACATCCTCCTCCACATCCTCCTTTCTCCCCTCTTTCCATCCGTCTCCCCTCTCTCCAGCTCCCCGTCTCTCTCTGCAGGGTCGAGTTAGGCATAAGCGAATAATTAGGTAATTGCCCCCTTGATTGAGCTCAATAGGAAACATTTCAATTAGGCTAAAACTGCGCGAGGAGGAAGTAGGCTCTTACAAAGGGAAACATTCCTTGTCATGCAACTGTCAGCCCCCAAGCCCACACCACGAGCCAGGATTAACTGGATACTAGAGGAGGAAACACTGGGGAAGAGGGAGGTTGTTCTGAAAAGCCAGGGAAAAAACGCAGGGGAATCGCAGGGGGGGTGGATGGAGGACTGATGGAGAAAGTTAGCGAAACAGAGGGTGGGGCCTTTCTTTTTTTTTTTAAAGTGGGAGGTGGGGGTTGAAGAGACAGCAAGAAATGATTGCTGCAATTACGGCTATATTTAAACACGCCTTCCCTCTGATATGATTTTCCTGGTGATCCCCTGTCCAGATAAGAAGGAGACCTCTCTGCCTGCCCAGCCGCCTGTAACAAATTACAACCTCCCAGCCATGGAAGAGACGTAGTTCCTGAGTGAGAGGGAGGGGGAGAAGAGGAGAGCTTATAGAGTCAGATAGCCAAAGAGAACAACTCAATACCTCTGAGAGAGAGCAGAGTAAGTAAAAAGAGAGGGAAATGGAAAGCAGAGATTGCATCTAAAGAATAAAAACTGGTTGATGAATCATTTAGACCATTTAGCATCAAAATAAGTTTTTTTTTTTTTTCTGCACATTGAGGTTTTTGTCTGTCTCTGTCGTGCTTCAGAGCCAATTTGATAGATATCTTGTTTTATGTTGGTGTCGACCAATATTGGTTTTTCAGGGCCCATACCGATACTGATTACTAGTAGTTAGTTAGACCGATAATCCATATTTGGAACCGATGTCTGTCAATATTTAGAGTTTAGAGTATAACAAACTCCAGCAAAACACTTTGTTTAAATGCCTTTGATACATTTTTAACCAAAACCTCTGCCTGAGGTTTTACAAAGTGAAAGTTCCTCTGATAATTTATATAATAAATCCATGTCCATGTCCAATTCATATTATTAATCCATGTCCATGTCCATGTAGCGATACAATATTGACACGCCATGATATCACAATACAATTCCATATCAGTTTTTCCCCCCACCTCTGGTACACAAGGCAGTTTGTTGCCTTTTCAGTGCGCATATTAGTGAGTGATAGTCCGTGTGCAGCAGTGCAGCTCGCCTGCCCCTCTGTCATCACACTCACCTCTGTCGCCCTCATACATGGGCCATGAAATTGAGGAGCTGGGCGCTGACCTCTAATAGAATACGGGTGCCTGTAGGTGTTTTATGTAGGTGTTAATGGATCATGTGTGAATGTCTGTGTGGACAGGTGTTAACATGGAGAGGTGGAGAAAGCGATGGCTGTCTCTGTCTGTGTGTGTGTGTGTGTGTGTGTGTGTGTGTGTGTGTGTGTGTGTGTGTGTGTGTGTGTGTTTGTGTGTTTGTGTGTGCATGCATAAATCTGTGTATGTTTGTATGTTTAGATATTTTAATTCATGTTTGAATTACTCAGTGGCTTAATTTGTTTCTGCATCTGCGTTTATGTGTGTGAGTATGTCTCAATTTTTGCAAAAATTATTGTGTATCTGTCTGTGTGACTGTCTAGTATATTTGAATTTATGTGTTTGTATACGTGTGTGTGTGTGTGTGTGTGTGTGTGTGTGTGTGTGTGTGTGTGAGAAGAGGCTTTGGCTTGAGCTTTTTATCCATGTCCCTGTGGGACACAGTGTGGTTAGGAGAGTAAACGGTGGTCCATGTTAATACGTTTCCTGTGTCTGGCCCACCGTACCTGTGTGGTTCACCTCGACACACACTCGCTGTACAACAGAGTGAGTCAGGCGCATTCCAGGACCTCTTTTAGTAACACTGAAGATTTAGTTTGTGCAGGATGGATACAGATTAGACATCTTGTCCTGTGCAGAACGAATTTGGTTATTGTTGTTTTATTGCTTTGTAGCATTTCAGCAGAAAATCTTTTGTTTTGAAAAATAGTAGCTTGTAGTTGTGGTTACATTGCTGGGAGGATGGGCAGCCTTTCCACTTGATCTTGCATGCCAAAATAATTTTATGGGATCCTTTTTTGTATAAAATAGTAAGAGGGTGCATGTCTTCTAACTTCCAAGCATTCATATATTATGAGTTGATTTGTTTACAATAATTACGTTAATATATTACAGTTACTAGGATTGCAGCAGTATAGGATGAAACCGTATTCTCTGGTATAAAATGGACGATGATACTTGGTGGTGGACTTATTCGACCGTGCAAACAGATTCTCCATCTTTCATTCTTTCAAACACCTTCTTGAAAAGGTTGGTATTACAGTATTTGCGTATATTCAAAAACCTGTTGGTGTCCGAGTCTTCCATAACATTTAAAAGTAGGTGTGTTTGTCTTTTTGGCCAGAATGTGGGCTTTTATTTTTGGCATGCATCTCTCCCTTGGCCTTGCAAACTCTTGGCTAGTTGGTTTGTGTACAATGCACAGAGCTGACGATTAACAGGCCCAGTGTCACAAACGGTGGTAAAAACCCCCACTGAGACGAGTATTCTGAAAGCGCTGTATGCATGTCCAAAGAACTAACTCTGGGGTTACTAAAACGCCAGAAATCAATATATCCTACACGTCTTTATTGCAAAACGTGTCATTTGGAAAAAGGCCTAATTTCAACCAGAATATGCTGTTGACTTGACATGCATCAAATACAAAATATTGTCATATTCTGAAGAATAGTTGAATATTTGTGTGAATGAAAACATAGTCAATGAGTGATATATCACAAAGTGACAATAAAGTATTGCTTTTTGAATGGTAATTGTAGCACTTTAAATATGCAGCAGTATTTTTATTGTCCATGTAAATATAGCCATGTTGACAGAAAACACTATACATTTAATTCTGTCTTGCTTCTCCAACTTTATATCTCTCTACCTCTCTATTTGATTATGTTCTATTCATCCTCTCCTCTCCCATGTCAGTCAGTCTTGCATTCACATTGTATTTACCCAAATATATACCTCAAGGCTAACACGGGAGTCCGAAAAACTGTCTTAGGCCACCTCCTCCACCCCCATGGTGGCCTAGACACCACCCCCCTGTTATGACAGCTCCCAGCGCTGTCTTGATTTAGCCAAGGCAGGACACGCACATCCGCAGTTATAATTCAGTAATTTGTGTTTGTGCATTCTGTGACAATTGTGACAAATGACTGGCCTGGAGTGAAATGCCAACCTGCCCCCTCCCCCGCTTGTTTCCTGCCCGGGCCGTTGCACGCTTACACTGCTCAGGTGTGCGCTCAGAGGGTTGGCGTGTTGAGCATGAATAGGTCGTCTGACAAGGGAAATGATTACATGGCTGTGTTTATTTTGAATGTGATTTTTATTGATGAATCATATCAACTCAGGCTGGCCTGTACGATCACGTTTAGCAACTGGGTGGCATGTTGGCTTTGCTATTTTTTTCTCTTCGCGGTGCAGCGAGTCCCTAAAGGACCTGAGCACATAGTTTGTATCCTTGTCGTGCAACATGCTTCTCCTGTCCGAACACACATGCTTACTCACAGGCAGCAATCATTTCATCTCAGCCAGGCCCCTCATTTACATTTTCCGGGGCATTTTTCATCATAAGCGCGTTCTGTCATCGATATTTACAGGGGGAAACTGAGGGTTCGCATCCGAGCGGCTCCTCAGCAGAACACGGAACCTATTATGGCAGCAACAGGAGGAATCCTGGTAATGTTTTAGCCACGAAATGAATTCCATTCCCTTGGAAAGTCCTGTGCGGAGTTAGGGATGTAATACTCATATGGAGCAGTTTATGAGGATTAAGAGGTTTTATTTAGTCTATGAGGCCAGCGGGCGTCCTCTCTGCAACCCTCCTCCATCACGTCCAAGCCTCTCCCTGCTGTGTGCTGGATGACCAGCCAGTTCTGGGATGGCATAGGAGGCTTTGAGTCTGTTGAATAGTGTTTTTAGTGGTGACAGAGTCTGACTTTGCACAGCTACTCTGTTTTGTACCAGACTGCGAGTCAGCAGGCCTGAGCTTTAACACCTGTGGCAGGTGGACTTATGTAAGTTTTGGGTCTGCTGTTGACTTATGGCCTCATTTCAGCTTAGTTTTATTATTTTTTGTCCTCATTTTTTACTCTTGATGCATCTGTTGGTTGCAATGCTCTTTTTAAGTACTTTAAAGCTAAAGAGAGTTTAATAGCTCTGCAGTGCAATACAAGAAAAAAATATCCACACACAAATAGTTCCTTAGGGCACTTCAGTTTAAAACAAACTAAAACTATGTTGATAGCTCTAATCAAAATTCCATTTCCTGCAGCATTTGTTTTTTCAACAAAAAAACAAAGTAAACAAACTATAATGGGTCTTCAGAAATCACTCCCAAATCCACTTAGAGTAGTATTGTAATAAAGGTACATGAGTAATATAATCCCAGTTCCACCTCTAAGTAGTGTTATAGCTAAACGTAAACACTCCCAGTCACGACAAATAAAAATTCGGTCACAATTCTGCTCATTACAGCACACCATTTAAAGTGGTGTGGCAGCTTAAATCAAACATGAAAAAAAAACAGTTTCTACTTATTGGAGAAGCAACATTTAAATAAAACCGGAATATCTGCCGAACATCGTGCTTTCTGTTTATGACACCTGTATGGCAGCTGACGTAAACGAAGCATCAGGCAGGACACGTCCTCAAAATAACCGATCCCAGTCAGTTAAAAATGCATTGCTTGGGCCCGATATCGATCCTTCCGATCGGACATCCGTAATTTTTGTACTACTAAAGTGATTTTTGTGTTTGCTTTTCATCTGTTGATATGCATTTGTGTGCGAGTGTGTGCTTTAAAGGCTGTGCACGTGTGTGGCTTTCCTCCATCTTTTTCCCAGAAGGAAAAGTCTCATGTTCACTCTCTAACTCGTCCTGGTAGAGGGTCAATTGCAACCAGTTGGCCGCCAGTCTGGTCCAAAGTAAACATTTGGAGAGAGGCGACTGTACAGGCAGGTACCTGGGGGCTCTGTTAGTTGCTCAGCCTCCCCCTTCCTCCCTCCCACTCTCTTTCTCTCTCCCCATTCCCTTCTCCCCCAGCTCTACCTCTCCACCTCTATGCCTTCTTCATGCTTGGTGGTGGGCCACGCTCCCCTAAGGGCCACAGATTGCCAGGGTTGCTGCTTTTGGATAGAGCCGGCTGGTCGGCTAGGCTCCGTGAGATGGTTCGTCTCCCGGGACTGGCTCTCGAGAGAGAGTCTGCTGTGGTCTGGCTAGTTTAAGAGCACTGGAGGATCACAGACAGAGACAAGCCAGCCCAGGTCCATTTGATATATACATGAACACAAAGCACATCTCCTTCGTTGTGTAAGCTATCACAAATATGGTTTTCATTTCGGGGTTCTGTGTGCCAGCTAGATTTATTCAGGTCCAGGCCGGGGCCACTTTTGTTTTGTGTGGCAGGCGAAGGAAGGTCTGCTGCAGCCGTGCTGGCCGGAGAGCCCTGCTGCAGCCTTTTTGAGCCTGAGTGCAGGCGACTCCTTTAACTGGGGCTGGGGAGCGGTCTGCACAGCTCAATTTTGCCCACATTAATCAAACTCACATTTCCTCGCATCAGCCCGTGTGCCTATCAGCAGAGCTAGCTTGTTAGCATAATGAATTCAGGTGGTTTCACACAGAGGGCCACAGTCTTGGGGAAGTGAATTCAGTATGTTGGGCAATGAATAAATCAAGAACTTAAGTTTTCACTACTTCATGTATGTTAAAAACTGAATTTTCCAGTTCTGTTTCTTTTAGACTTAATCTAAAAAGCTAAAAAAAAATAATCAACTGCCTTTATTGATTTCCACAACTTTGATATAAAATCACGCCATATCCAGGTGTCACGTATTTGCTTTCCGTGTAGCTTTTCTTCACAGCTCCTGTAGGTCGGCTCAGTGTAGAACTTCAAAATCTATCATTTCATGCAGAGTTTAAGTCAAAATGGCCTTTTGTGTACGTGGTGAGTTATTTCTTTTCAGGCAGACTTCCTCTTGGTGCATGCAAGGGGGGGCAGAGGGTCAGCGAGGAGAGAAGGGGCCAGGGGGGTTGTGGGGGCCGAGGCGGCGGGGCGGCTGTCTGAGAGAGTGAAAGCATGCAGTCAGACAGTGGGAGTGGGCTTTTGCTTCGCCGTTCATTCATACAGGTGCTTATAATTTGCAGCATGTGATTAATCATTGTTGTGTTTGGGGGTGACATCTTGTTTAATGGATCTGTCCATCTCTCTTCTTTCACTGTTCTGGGGAGGTAGGCAATAAGCAGCGTGTATAGCATTATGTATTCCAGTATGCGCATGCACACGCTTGAAGAAATTAATATCAAAACTGAATTAAGTGTAATTTCAAGGTTGTCTTTTTGCTCTCAAAGCACCGCCACGCGAACTTCTGCACTGATGTTGGAGTCAAAAAACTGACTGGCGTACGAAGTAGCCAAATGCAACATGTGTTGGAGCCCACCAGCTGCCACCACACAGAGGCGGTGGTGTTTTCCGTGTGTGTTTGCTTTGGGTGGAGGGCAGGCTGGCTGGTCAGCATGGCTGTAAATCAGAGTCTTCCTGATGGAACCCTGATGGACAGGAACCTAATCTGTCCCCGGTGTGTCATTATGCTCAACCTCCCAGATAGCTACAGATCCTGCTGCTCCTCTCATCTCTGCCTGGCCTCACACACACACACACACACACACACACACACACACACACCTACGTCCACACTGAACCAGCCAGGGCAGCCTCCTGGAAACCAGAGACAGTAACGGAGACACACATGTTGAACATAAACCGGTCGGGCCAGTGTCAAGAGTTCATCGTCAGCATCTGTCATAGCAAAGGCAGCGCCCAAAAAGCATTTGCCGCTCTCACACCGCAGCGCCTCGCTCTTGCTTCAAATGTACACAGGCCACGCAACTACTGTCGCCAAACTGGCCTCAGAGATGGCTAAACATAAGCAAACTGACGGATCCTTTTAGGACGTGTTAGGATCTGTCCCAGAAACCGATTGGCTCCTGCGTGAGAGCCCCCACACATAGCAGTGAGTCAGACAGAGCCAAGGTGTCATCTGTTAGTTTTATGGACCTTTACATATCCAAATCCAAATGAAAATACTGTATTTCCATTTGACGCCAAAATAAAAATGATCCCTGAAATTCATAAATCAATATATCAGCATGTTTAATTTCATTTTTTGAAGATTTACTACCTTGTTATTAAATGAAATAACTTAAAACCTCACTCCATAAAGTTGAAGTTTAATTCTCCTAATCTTTTTACTTATCAGATGTTTTCAAATGATGTGCGTTATGTTGTATGTTTTGGAATCCCCAGACACCTTCTGATTTTATTAGTTTGGTTACTGTGTGACTTTCTTTCCCTTTTTTTTCTTTCCAAAAACTGGTTCTCATTCATAATTCTCTGCTGACAGTTTAGAGTTATTTCAGCTTTTCTGACACAGAGCAGGATAAAAGCGACCACCACATCCGCGCACGGTTCACTTGGAGTTTGTCCAACGAGGAGATCTTGACCCCTCAATTACAGGATGATGGAGCTGTTTCTTTTGCGTGTTGCTGAATTTCATTAACAGTTTTGCATCCACACATGTGAAATGAGCTCAGTGAAGCTCTTGTTTAGTGCCTTAAAATGTGCAACCTTTTGTCTGACAAAGATTTTCCAAACATTTTCTTCTAAATGCAGCTGAGTACATCTCTCTGTGATCTTTGCTTCCTTCCGCTACCTTCTGCAACAACTCTCACACAAAGCCAGAAACCAGAGAACCGAGGCTATAATCTGATGCCTCCACGGGACAAAACGCAGATCTGCTCCATTGACAATGAATCGCAGACTTATGGACTCAAAGAATGTTTGCTTGACCTTTCTCCGCATCACCTCGGACACCGAGTCGGCCCAGAAAGTCTGTCTGTCATTCAGTGCCAATGGAGCAGCTCCAGCGTTTGTCTCTTTAATGACAACAACTAGAGAGCCTCGCCTCTCATTTCCAGCTTGAGTGACATGCGATCATGTATACAAATCTGCACTTAACTGTCTAAGATTGCAGGAATAATGCCATGTTTGCTCTGGTTTATGTTGGATTTCCCGAGTTTGACCTTTTTTTCGTTGCCGTATTTTACTCAAACAGCACATGAAAAACCAGTTTCTGTGTCTCTTTCTCGGCCTCTCTGCATCTGTTCCCCTATCTGCAGATCTCTAGTCTGTTTGTGTATGACTTAGAAAGCACTGATAGGCACAGGCCTGTATTGTGATTAAGCCTGAGTATGATTTCCCTGGTGTTTGGTGAGCGATGTGGCACAGGGCCATCTGCCAAAACAAAAGCCGTCAGAGATGCCCTGTCACATGGTGAAACATTAAGCCCCGCTAGCCTGCCTGCCCGCCTGCGACAATTAATTACCCCAATTCAAATAATGTTGATAAATCATAGACATAACACAAAGCTGTGCTGCTGATTGCATAATTATTGCATCAAACCACCGGCGTATGTAACATAATCACGGTCTCTCATCAGGCTCAAACCACCGACGTGCATCTGGGGCGGCGTTATGCAATGTTTGGAAAAAAGATGCAGCGGGCTTGCTAACAATATGTGTGAGGCGGTTGGGCTTGTGTAGGACCTTAACTTGTCCTAGTGATATTCAACTTAGGCCCACGGTAGGGTGCCAAGTGTTTTTTTTTTTAGTGGTGTTTTTTAAAAAATGATTCACATTGGAAATTGTTTTTGTACTTTAAGTATACATAAGTTGCCAAAGTGCCTAAAACAGCATCAAAATAGAGCTTGTTTAGTAAAACAAAAAATTTCCAGTGGAGGATTCCCTTCACCCGCTGACAGAGGTCCTAACTAAGCCCCTAATGTCTTGAGATCCTAGAAAGAACCTAAAATCGTAGAAATTTCCTAAAATCCTAAAAATGTCCTAAACTCCTAGATATGTCCAAAAATCCTACAAATGAGCTAAAATCCTAGAAATGTCCTACTATAAATGTCTGAGAAATTACCAAAAATCAGATAAATAAATAAATCCTAGAAACATCCCCAAGTCCTTCAAAAGGTCATAGAAGCCTAGAAATGTCCTAAAATCAGAGAAATGTCCCAAAATTGTCCTACAAACGTCTTGGACACATCCTTAAATCAGAGAAATTTCCGAAAATCTTAGACATGTCATGACATCCTAGAAACATCCTACAGTCCTAGAAATGTCCTAACATCCTAGAAATGTTAAAAAATCCTTGACATTTTCTAAAATCCGAGAAATGTCCTAAAACCCAGAAACATTTATGTGGCTACTGCATCTGGGCCCTGGCTCCTGACATTTTGCAAGTTTCCCTCAAGCAAAGCAAGTTAAGTGTACCTGTCCTAGAGTCTTTTATTTAACAGGGACAAGAGAGCCTTGTTGTGTGTGAAGGGGACAGACCTCCTCCCACACCCTACTTTTTTTTAGTGCTGGAACATATTTCGACTGTGTTTAAGCAGTGATGGCTGAGTGCATTTACACTTTGGTAATGGCTTCCTGCCTTTAACTCTCCTGGCTTAGGACAAGAGTGAACCATACGGGTACTTCCCTTTTGCTACTGCTGCGAGTCCTGCCTCTGCTACTTCTACTGCAGCCTCGCAGCTCCTCTCCTTTTCCCCCCGCCAGCCAACGTTTTACAAAACGGACGGACCACCCTGTCAGATTATTCACTCTCTCCTCTACTGTATCACTCATGCCATGGATAGTTTGTGGACTGAAAGATCGTATCACTCTTCAGGAATGTCCGCTGGTTTTTCAATCCCTGCATCATTTGCATTTATCTACCTTGCAGCCTTTTTCTTTGCCCACAAAGATTGTATGTTTGGAGAATGTCCCTACCGTGATGCATCCCGAAATGTCAGCCAATGCGGGTTTTCTTCCCGCACCCACAGAAGATCCTTTACCCTGTCTGTTCTGCTCCTGAGCTGCAAAGTTACAACTTATCTCAGACATGACAGCTTTTTGTAGTTTTAAACTCTCCCAGCAGACTATAATTATGACATACAGGTGCTCAGAGGCCTGTTAACAGTGAAGGTGATGCTCTTTTAAAAAGATGAGTCCCTGGCCTTCTGCCTGAATGTCCATCCAGACTTCTCTAGACAGCAGTCTGCAATGGGGGAAGCTTCAACCTGTCCATATAGACACAGGGTGTTAACAACTAATTAAAGAATTTACTGCCTCACTAAAACTCCATTATTGCTGTTCCCTCCCAATTATTGGCTCTATTATCAGCTTTTATGGACTCAGGTGAGCTTCCGCAGAGAGTTGTGCTTGTTTTGGCTGAGTGGTCAACTCCATCCCTCTTTAAAATAACACAATTTTAAATAAAAGCCATGAAGCTCGGAGGCTAGAATCTGTGGAATTTTTGACATAAAGACAGATTATCATTTCCAAAGTGTCACCACACTGATTGATAAGTTGCATATGTATTTTACTTGTTACATTAAATGGAATATGCTCCTGCAGCTGCTTTTCTTCTCCGTCAGGCAGAGATCTGTCTTTTTGTGTGGTTCCCACATGTGCTTTCCATCTCTCTCCCTCTCGGTCTCACCTCTTTGTGTATTAATCAATCTCTGTCTCCCCGCCGTCCACTAGGTGACAGTAACGACACAGCTCTCCCCTCTGGGGGTTGGGGGATGAGACAAGGTGTAATCTTTGTTTACACAAGGTGAATTGGCTGAAGACTATGGAGGTTATGGACTGGGTGGGTGTGTCAGCAGCGGTGGTCATGTTGTAGTGATGTGGCGACGTGGTGGTGAAGTTAATGATGGTGGTGCTTACAGTGGGAAGTCCACTTACTACCCATTTACTATTCTGCTTCACATCACTCAGCAGCATATAAAGGCTCACCATAATGGCCTGGTCAATGCGCTCTGGGAAAGCCCAAAAAAAGTATCATAGAACATAGAAACTTTCTTTTTTTATTGTTTAGATGTTGTAGCAGTAGTTGCAGCCGCAGCAGTAGTAGTAGTGGTAGTAGAACTGCAGTGTTATTTAACTATTAAATACAGTATATAAAATTTATATTAGAATATTCTGCAAAACACTGATTCTTCACGTGTTGGTGTTTAAGTTTAATCTCTTGTTTTTTAGTATGATTGGTTTCGGTATCAAAATTGGTATTTTGATAATCATTTTCATCCTTTTTCAGTCATTTTTCATCCACAAATATTTAATGGTTACAGCTTCTCAAATATGGTGATTTGCTGCTTTCCCTTTAAATTCTGTTGATTGTTTTGATTATTGATTTTTTTTATTTTTTTCTGCATTGAGTACTTAGCAGAAGGAACACAGTAAAATAAAATGAACACATAGACATATGTATGAACACACACACACACACACACACACACACACACACACACACAAATGTTAAAGGAACATGCAGCTGCACAAAATAAAGGCCCACCGAGGGCTTGTCTCAGTGTGATTAGTTACAAAAAGATGGTAGATAAATGTGACTTAGTTCATTTGGAGTTATAATTATTATAGGATTGTACCTTTTTTTTTAATCAAAGAAATAGACATTTATTGATTTATCCAGCAAAGTTTCATGCCCATTAAAAACACAGAAGCACAAAGTGTCAAGTAACATTGTCAACAGGAACATTTTTTAGGACAATTGGACATTCCTTCCAGGGCCAGTGGCACCTGGTTCAGCGACAAAACAGCAATTTGCCTTTTTTTTTTTTTTTTTTTTTTTTGATGGGGACTTTTTTGCCATTACCTGTCATTACTCTGACAGGACAGCTTAAGTGTGAAAGGAGGAGAGCGAGGGGGGATGACATGCAGCAAAGGGCCTTGGCTGGAATCGAACTGCCGGCTGCTGCTACAAGGACATATCCTCTGTACATGGGGCACCCGCTCTACCTACTGAGCCACTGGGCGCCCTGGCTATTAGCCCTTTAACCAACGTGTTTAGACTTGCTTTCAATCAATTGCTTTTATTTGTCACCTACTCAAACAGCTCTAACAGCAGTAGGTGGTAGTTCGGTGCTAAAACTAACTCAGGGTGTTGTGTGTTCTTTGTAGTGGGCATAATGTTGCTGGTAGTGAATTGATTGCTGTGACAGTAATCTGCTAAAGGTTAACCTGACACCTTTTTTATTTTTTAAACGGGATACTCCACACTCTTTCCACATAACCCCTGGCAAATGTACAAGTACCTCCTGTTTGGCAATCAGTGCCATACAGCTTGCCTAATATTACCTTGGTAGTAGTGTTCCCTATTTGTTTTTCCTTCCTGGAACAGTAGAGGACAGTTGTCTTATGTAATTGTCAAACATGTGCAAACTAGAAGAGTATGAGACAGTAACCACAAATGATGTATAATGACCTTAATAATGTGCATTCAAACCGGCCTGGTTGCACGTACACATGCACACACACACATCAGCCCATAAGAAAAACAACAATTGAGTTCTGATGAATAGATGACATTACACGACTGATGAGAAATCATGAAACACCTTGAGTGTTTTCCACATCAGTGTTGACACCTGTTTCTTCAGTTGAAATTCAGTGTTAACATAAACTGTGATGCGGGAAAGTAAACATCTCTGTTTCTCAGGTACTGTCTATCAGAGCGCTTTGATTCATGGTAGTAGAGAAGAGTTTGGTGTGGGGATGGATTATTTCTGTTTTCCTCCCTGTTTTGGTTACCTGTAATCTCTATATCAAGGACTCCACTGAAATAGATTTAAAGCGAAAACTGTCTTCTCCACTGACTGATATTTATGTTGTAGTTCCAGTTTTTAAAAAAACACATCTTTGTCATAGTTAATTCACAGTTTAATAATGATTCAAAAGGGCCATTTATTTTCTTTTGTAAAATTCATGTAATTACAGCCTGGTAATCAAAGCATTGGTGCCAATAGCCAAGAAGCACTTGTGTGGTTTCCAGGCCTGATTTGACCTGTAGGCATGTGTAGAGGGTTGATGAAATGACGCAGACAGGTGAGTCCTAGGGAAAGTACACAAAACTGCTCTGGCAAGGAGAGTGAAAAAATTAAGCACTGCAGTGTTGTCAGGTGAAAACGTTTTGTGCCAGTCTTTTTGATTTTTACATTTGAATTAAAGGATGAATGGTTTTTCAGCTGCTGATTAAGCAAATGTTATGATGGGCTTGTAGAGGCAGTCGTCAAATGTCATATTCTTTTGACAATGTTACAAGTTTCTGGCCTTTTGCGATAGTCCCCCAAATGTGAAGAAAGTTTGCATCACCTCACATTGATTACGTGATTTCTGAGCAGTTCAGCTGAAGAGTTAATATTTGATTTGAACGATGTTAGAGGTCTAATCTCACAGTATGTTAAAAGAAAGAACCAAAGATTAGTGAGGGTGTTTTTTACACCCAAGTAATTATCGTGTGATGCTTTTAAATACATGTTATGACCCTTTTAAACCTGGATCGACATCAGTTATCTTGTGCAACATTTGGATGGCTTTCACAAGCATTTTTGAAACATGAGCAAATTGGTATGTTTCCTTTGAAAAAATGGCTGTAAAGGCAACAAGCAACTTGGCAGGGGATGTCTCACAAATTGCAAGAAAGTGAACTGAAAATTAGTTGTATAGAAATAGAGAAAGAGAAAAAAATATTGGAAATTATTTTTTAAAAATAGGGAAAAGTGCCAGAGAAACTGGCTGAATTTAAGGACATTTCCTTCTTAGTTTGTTGTTTTCATATATTTATTTTTTAAATTTATTTTTTGCTAATTTTCAGATCATTTTCTTGTAGCATTTTGCTAATGCTATTTTGGGTAATTTCTTTTTAAGTTCAGAATCAGATTTTGAAGAGATTGAAGGCCTCAGACTGCCAGCTTAGGAACCACTGGTTTATAGTGAACAACTACTATTAAAATACCCTGAAGGGTTTCTAGCTGCATGTTGCGCTCATATTATTTGTTAGAGGATTATATTGTTTATTTAGTTGGTGACAGGTGTCCTGCAGGAGTTGGAGACAATTTGTTTAAAAAGCAATCCTCGTGAAACAATCAGGCCAAGGTGACACGGAGCACTTCCTCTCAAACATCAGTTACACCAGGTTTTGCATCCATTTTGTCCCCTTTTCTTCTCCCCCTGTCACCCGCTTCCGCTGCTGGCGCGTGTATTTGCATCACATGGTCGTGTGTGGAAAAAATAATGTGACCACAGGTGTCAAGAAAACAGTGACAGTAATGGAAGAAGGGAGGCTCCCACACTGACAGCGCTGCACTGCCGCCACGGTCTGTCTGTCAAGCTGTCACTAACTTATCATTAGCCCGTCAGCAGACAGCTCGGGCCCTGACCCAGTCAACAGCACACACACACACACCTTTACACTTCCATCAATATCACAGAGTTCATCTCAAGTTTGACAGTCAGGGACATACCCGAGCTGTCTCTGCGGCTAGCCAGTGGGCAAAATGCTCCATGACGCATGGCGATAAATCTAAACTGAAAATGGCACGCTCAACTGAAAAATCAATAGATGCTTACAAGTGGAATGTACTTAGTACAGCTTCTGTTTATGTAGGTTATTTGAGATGAGGGACATGTTTGATATGTGAGGGTGTTGGCCAACTGTTATGCAAAAAAGGTAAAAGTATGAAGTGAAGTAAAACAATAGATCCTCTCCTCCTCCTCTTTTTGTTTCCCTCTTTACATCTTAACTCGTACATTGACGTGCATTCACTTGTTAACAGGACGCTCTGCAGGATATAGTGTGTCCTTATTGTTGAGATGTTGTTCAGTTCAGCAGAGGAGGGCCAAAAAAGCTTTCTATGATTGCGAAATTGCATTTGTGTCCACCTTCATTCAACTGTTTTAAGAGACTTTAAAAGTACACAACGTTCCTTTATAGAAACAGAGTCCCAATAACAAGTTTCCACAGTAGAAGACTACTTTTATTATTGAGCAGCACTTTGTTGTGGCAGTTTTTCTAAGCACCACAAACGAAATTCCATTTATTTTCATTGTTTTGGCAAGGTGGTGGGTCAGCAGTGGAAACCTCAAATCTTTGACATATAAAAGTATCCTTTTTGTTGGATACCAAATGAGCGGCATTATGTTTTTGCTCTAGTGGGAATAGGAGTTGTGAGGGTCTGTTAAGTTAGTCTCCCTTGAAAAAGAGATAGTTGATCTCAGCTGGACTTATCTGCTTAAATATGAGTTAAATTTAAAAAAGACAATTCCATTTTCAAAAAGAGAAAAACAACATTGAATAGATGTATAAAATATCTCATTTAATTTGGGTTTCAACATATTAAAAATCAAGAAAACAATCCAGACTCAGTTAGAGATTTAATGATTCAACTTCTAACTGCTTATATTGAGGGGATATCCACACTGTGCACTCTTGGAGCTGATAACAGATGAAGCAGCAGCAGCAGTAGCAGACAAGACCCGGCACTGAAAGCCTGGATTCTTACACTTCACATCAGGGGCCCTCAGTTTTTAAAAATCCCCTGCCGTCATTGGAGATGGCCTCGCTTGTTTTTCTAAGCACCCTTTGAGCTTTTTCAAGTGCAGAATTAGGGACTGTTTGGGGAGTTACCCGGGACACTTTTGCGCTCCTGAGACAGGAAGCATGACTGGTGATATCTGTGATTAATTGCACCCTCCTCCCTCTCTCACCCCAGATGTCTTGCTTGAGCCAGTGTTTTTTTATTTATTTTAAGTATGTAAATTCCTACATAATTAGTTCCTCCTCATAGTGTTTGGTTTTGGAGATATTGTTATTTTTTCTGCACTAATTTGCTGAGAACAGAGTGTAGAGCAGAGTTAGATTGGAAGCATAAATTACTTTCAGTAATGGTTGCCTGCTTCCGCATTGATGACATTTTTTTCCAGGCATCTCGATATTTTGAAATCTCCTCTAAACTACAGTAAACTGCTAAAATACAAAATTTACAGTCATAAATAACGTACCTACTGCTATAAAATGTAGTTACATAATATATAATAAAATCCTGTTATAATGTTAAAGTAAAGTATAAAGTTAGATAAAATACTGTTATAGTAAAGTGAAACAAAATATTGTAACAATTAAATCAAGGCAGAACTCATAGTGCTTTTATTGTGAATGAACCGGCTCATCTCGGCCATAAGTGTTGAGGTTTTTGCTGTGGGCTTGAAGCTTCCGGTTGACAGTTGGATGTTAGCGTGAGCAGACAGTTTAACTGTAACCGAAGTATGAGGATTCATCCATTGCAAGCTGGAAACAAACTAACAGCTCTCCAGTTCATATATTGCAAAGATTTCCAAGATTCACTGGTGCTCTGTGGTTGCAAAATGTGACTAAATAGTCGCGATCTGAGCACTGCAGTAGAAAAACACAAAACCTCAACTGCTCACACTACCGCCATTACTAATCACGAAGTTAGACTGTTACTGCGGCGCCGGTAGATGTGATGATTTATTCTTTGTAAGCTAGAAACAAACTAACAGTTCTCCAGTTCATGTATTAGTAGTATTCTCAGGTCATAGTGGTGCTCCATGGTCGCAAAATGTGACTAAATATTCACGGCCTGGAGCTCTGCAAAAGCCCTGTTTTTTGTGTGTGTATCTATGAGAAGCAGAGAGCCGTAGGAGAGAGAGGACAAAATGAAACGCTGAAGTGAGTCTCATGCCGGTGGAGAAAAAAACAAGACAATTTATGGTGGATACATGAAGTATATTCGATTTATCGCCCACCCCTACAGTAAAGTAAAAGTACAATATCTCTCTCTTAAATGTAGTGGAATAGAAGTTCAGAAAGTCATAAAAAGAACAGACTCAAGTAATGTAAGAGTTCTTCAAATTTGTACGTAAGCACTGTACTTTCTTATATTCCACCACAAGAGATACAGCGCTAAAGAAAATGCAAATATAGTGAGGCGAAATGCCAACTGAGTGCATCTGAGGTCGGCTTTTAGTTTCATTTTTATTGATGAGCGTGTTTACAAACAGTAACAGACAATCCTGCTCGGTATACCTTTAACTGCCTTTTTAATATACAAGCCTTACAAGCATTTCTGTTGCTACAACCCCCCTCCATCTCCCCACGAGGTGATTATATGTTCTTATGACGAATTACTCGTGCCATTATTATATCAAAATGGTTTATACTCCATTTCAGTTTTAATGTGATCAGTTTGGAAGTGTTACACTGCCTGTTTGCTTTAAAAACAGGTTTGGCTCCAAGACCGTATTTCAATACTATAGCTTGCCTCACACGGTAGTAACTATGGTTTATTGGCCTCACCTATTAGCAGACAGGTCTCATGTTATTTGGGCACCTTTTTATGTGACATTCTTTTCACCCACTTCCCTGATTTGTCCTGTTTGTGCCAACCGCAAGTGTTTTCTTACAAATGTAGTTTGGATTTATTAGAATCCGTCACAATAGGTTAACTTGAATAAACTAACACCCAAATATGCCATAAAAATGTAGTCAGCTGCCTTTAATTGTTTGCTAAGAAAGATAAACATGGCTAAAATAAACACAACCTACTTAAATGTGTGAGTAGTAGCAGTTCAGCTTTATAAAAAAAGAGATACACGTGTGGAGGGGTTAATATGATCTTTGCAGTCACCTAAAACATATTTATTTATTGTTGTCCTCTGTTTGGGTGTCTCTGTGATAATGATTCTCAACCTACTGTCGTTGGTCAAATCTGGCCTCTGATAAAAAACTGGATGACCCCCCCAACCATTTTCTAATTCACAATTCAAATAAGTGATTCCTAATGAGAATTGTTTTGTGCTTTTAGTGTTTTTTGTGCTTTTATGTTTCATATAACAAAAATAGAACTTTTTTATTTAAAAAAAGTGCCAATGGGGGATCCTCTCCCGACAGAGGTCCCAGCTAAGGTCCCAATACCCTAAAATCCTAGGGATGTTTTCTAAATCCTAGAAACATCCTAAAACCCAAGAAATAACCAAAAATGCTTGAATTGTCCTAAAATCCTAGAAACATCCTGAAATCCAAGAAATGTCCTAAAATCCCAGAAACACCCTAAAAACTGAGAAATGTCCTGAATACCTAAAATCCTAGAAATGCCCTAAAATCCTTAAAAAAAATGTCCTGAAACTCGAGAGTTGTCCTATAATCCTAGAAATGTCCTAAAATCCTAGAAACGTCCTGAAATCTGAGAAATTATCTAAAATCCTTGAAATGTCCTAAAATACTGAAAAATGTTCTGAAATTCAGGAATTGTCCTAAAATCCCAGAAACACGTATGGGGCTGCTGCGACTGGCCCTCGCCTCCTGTCATTTTGTAAATTTGCCCCCCCAGCCAAGTAAGCTGTATCCCTGCTATATAGTAACTCTTTTGATTCATTGCTCCATTTATTGGCATGCCATTCTTCATTATTTCACCTCTGTTTGTGCCTGAGCTTTAAAAGAGCTTGAGATTAATCAGAGTTTCGATATCACAGCGCCCGGCCCAGCCGCTGATGGATATCACGTTGGCTTTGTTACCACAGATGACAAATTGCCAGGGAGCAGCAGCTCACAGGGTTTGTTTAGCATTCCAGGTCTGATGTGTTTTGAAAAGTATTAATGGAGGACATGGAGGCATGACATATCACCTGCAGGTTCAGTCAGGAGCTCTTGTCAAAACGCGAGCGGGCCTGTGAGGTGAAGCTCTGTCATCATGACACTCTTATGCCTCATCTCACGCCTTGAAACAGCAGGACGAGCTGTGATTTTCTGCTTTGGCTCTCAATGAACCGAAAAATGTATCATGTCGGAAGATGTTTTTAAAACAATTAGCAATGTTCTTTCCTAAAATGCATCAATTTAACAAGTTGTTTGTGATCTAATTTATGTTTTTATATTGTTGGTTTTATCAGTCAAAGGACAAAAAGTACATATCATTATGCTATTTCTCCCAACTCTTGATGTCATGTTTTAATGGAAATTCTCCAATTATTTATTGGAGTCATTAAGAAATAGTTATATATTATATATTAACTTATTATTATTACTTATTATTAACTTATTAACATATTTAAGAAAGTAGCATGTAAGCTATCATTAGAGACTGTAGCATTTACCGGGTCAAGTAAGCGTGTGAAATGAGCGGCCAGTATGTCTCCCATGTATTAGTCCATTTAACTGGGGGAGCTGCGCTTCCTGTGGCAGTGACCTTCTCCCTGTGGCTGCTGGGAATTACAGTCATTCAGTGTGTGTCTCAGCATGATGGATGACACCTGCAACCGTTGAGCAATCGCTCCCCGGTGCACTATTGTTTTTCTTTCTCACTTTTGCGTGGGAGCAAACTGTGTGCATTCCCGAGCCAAAACCAACTCAGATAATCATCTCATCTGCATGATGTATGATCTTCTCTCTTTGGAAGACACGTTATCGGGCGAGCTGGAATGTCTTACCAATATGTCGGTGGTGGTGGCGGCAGGACTCGTGCTACCAGTGGGGCTACTTGTTGGGCCGACGTACAGCAGAAAAGGGGATGATGCAGCACTTTTTAACACCGAGTTCCATTGTTTCTGTCATATGGTGTTCTTATCAAATACCCGAAACAAAAGCCAAATTCCACGGCTGTTAAAGCGCTGCATGTGACATCACCTCTGTGCAATAAGAAAACCAGGCGATGAATTAAAACTATATGTTCTTGCTGTATAAAATCTCCCAGTATCCCTGCAACACTTTTGTTTCCACTGCATGACTTTAGTCTTGGCGCAGATTGCTTTTGTGGCAAATAGCAGCTGTGTAGTGTGTATATAAGACTGTGTCTTAATGGCAGTGCTCCAGACACTCCTTTGCCATTAGCACTTGTGCCTGAGTGTTTCTGTGTGTCTGCAAGGCGCTGGATGACGAGCCCTGTCACTACCATTGTGGTTCAGGAACAAAGGAAACCTTCAAATAATGGAATCTCCCAATATGTCACTCACTGATGCGTAGCAAAGCCATAAACGTCAACCAGATGGCAGGTCACTGTAATATTACACACTCTCTTGCAGCTGGAAGAGGTGGGTGCCTGGAGTGAAGGAAAGGCTGAGCTAAGCAACTTAGTAGCATCATTTGCCCTCACCATGCTTTGCAACTGTGCATCAGAGGCTATAGAGGAGTGTGAAGTGCTCCCGAGAGTGTGTGGGTTCACTGCTGCCGCGCTCTATGATTAAACAGTAGTATGTGCTGACAGCTGGAGTAGACGAGCATGATGCACTGGGGCACAGTGGAGGGAGAAGCTGCCTCTCAGTGGTGTCGAGGAAATTACATATTTGGTGTCTTAAGGCCTTGATGCGGAGACGGTGAAGTGTTTCTACCAGTCCAAATACTTCCTGCAGAGCTGGAGAGTAAAAAAAAAAAAAATTAGCTCCCCTTAAATATCAGTAATTACCAGCTTCACCAAGAATAGCCTCACTAGATCAAAATGCATTGCAGTGTCAGGTTGCATCTTTTGTGGATCTGTCGTCCACCTGCCTCTGCAGCTTTTTTTTTAGTTTGATTGACGAGGTACACAAAAGCATTTCTTCTGTTTTTGCTTTCATTTTTTCATGACTGGAAAAACTTTCAGTGTTGCTCTTGTCACCTCTGCATGTACAGCACAGAGAGCCTTTGTGATGGAAGTTGTCAGAAAACGTTCTTGGAGGTAATGGAAACCATTAAATTAAGTAGAATCAGGGCATAAAAAATTATACTTCATGACAAAATGACACATTTATTACAATATCTAAGAATAATTTCACTGTTGCTAGATTTCCTTGGTTAGTATCAGCAGTCAGTTAGGAAGCAGACTACATCGTAGATATTTATTCTCAGAGCATTTCTGGAACTCATTAATAGAGACAGAACACAACACATCAAACTCTGACAGCCATGCCCACCGGGGGGAAACCATTGGTGCCAAAAAATGCAAACAAGGGCTGAAGCACTAACAATGTGCCTCTAGCTAACTAAAACCATTATCGTATATCAACCAAGCCCCAAGGAAGAACGGCAGGCTCTGATGCAAATTTTACATAGTGGCCAAAAGTGGAATTACACTGTCCAGATCAGTCACGTGATGCCCACTGGCCCAGAGAGACTTTTCCCCTTTGACCTATATCTGGAAAGAGATGTCTGTAAATAAGTAAATATTTTTTTGCGAGAGTCAAAATCCTCACAAAACAACTCGTTTCACTTTATAGATTTAGCCATCCAGTTCAGTAATATTTGGGAAGTCTAAAAGAGCTGTAAGACTTTTTTTTTAGACCGCCTGCTTTGAGAGTTAGGACTTTTTTCCAAATCATTACATGTCCCTGTGAGTTGGGTCTCTCTCATTTTCAAAATCTTTTAGCTATGGTCAGTCTTTATGTGGCAAACCTGCTGCTTGGCAACAGAAAAATAAACAATATTTTTTTGGGTGAGAGAAGAGCTGTACTACATGTCATACAAAGGTCACTTCACGATTATAGTCGCTCACTTTCTCTCCTTTTAGTTTTTCTTCGAACACCAACAGTCTGTCACCCCATCTGCCATCACCTTGTTCTTCAGGTGTCCCGTCTGCAAGGTCGTTAGGCAGATACTTAAAAAAACACAACCTAATTTTGCATTCATGCTTGTCATCGCTTCATCCCTCTGCACCTGACATCATGGGGATACCACATGCATTAGTAACTGACGTTAACCTCACATCTAAAGGTACTGGACCATAGGGCACTTAGACACCGAAAAACTGACGGCCTGAGAACTGAACTGAACACACTGAACTAATCACTGTATCTGAACGGCACAGTGGGGCCGGACTGTTAATTAGCAAAAAGTGTTAACTACTGTTACCGTCTTAAGTTAATGAAGCATTTGGTAACCTGTATCCTTAAGAGTTCCTGTAATCTGAGGTTTACGATGAGGCCCAAAATCTAGTGTGAATCATTTTAACTGAAGTATCCAGATGTGCTCAGCTGCTCTGGTCACCTGCAGGTACAAGTAAACATTAGCAGTGTGCTCCTTTTGTTATTAATGAAAATAATATTTAATTTAGTTTATAACTTGCTGAAGATGAAAATGTAGACAGATGAATTCTACTACAATGAATCACGAATACTAACATTAACATTAACAGTAACATCAGGTTTTTGCAAATCACCATTTGCAGTGGTGGAAAGTACTGTGCTTACATGTAATGAAATTGACATACATAAGATTTTAATGTACTTTAATTGAATATTTCCATTTTAAGCAAGTACTGCATTTCTCAAAGAAATTAGTACACTTCAGTACACATTGAGTGACTTTAAATGTTAAACGTTTACACAGAAAACCTACAGTGAGTTTCTAAAGTGATATGTTGTTTAATATTGTTGTCGGTATTGAAACACTTTAACGTATTAAAAAGGCCTATGTTAGTTGAAATTAACCTCACCTCAATCGGCTAAATTATTACTTTTAATGGTATTGTTATAACAATCAGGTAATTTATTATATCATACATTACTATTACAATGACAGGGACCATGGTACTGCCTAGGGAATACTTAAGTACTTTTTTTGCAGATGTTTTTGTACTTTTACTTAAAGGTGTAGTTTATAAGATTTAAGGTCTTTCAGCGGTTGCAGAACTAAAATCTCGCCGGAGTGCCAAGTGTTTAGGAGAACTACACTTTAAAATGTATTTAGATTGCAGAACTTTTACCTCAACCGAGTATTTTTTTTAGTAGTTGTTGCACCTTTCATGTTAGTAAAAGATCAAGGCCCAAACATTTCCTCCACTACTGGCTATTTGTCAATAATAATCTTAGCTCCCAAAGACTCCATCTAAAAATCCTGTACGCAGCAAAGCATGACATGCAGCGCAAGATCCTTGTTTTTCTGCTGAAGTTTGCAGGAGCATCTTGGAGATCTGCAGAATTTTAGAAGGGGTTTTTTGGGTCTTCTCTTTGTTTTTGCTTCCCACTTGGCGTCCAGGTGTTCTGTTTGCACAAGATTATAGAAGCTCTCCCTTTTTCCCAGACATTGCTCTTCCACCACTGAATCACCTGTTGGAGCATGTTCGGTCACTTCCCTGCATCTTTGTGTTTGCACAGCCTGGTGGAAGGGGTTTGGTTTCATCGTGTAATCTGATTACCTGCTGAAAGATCTGATGCACCTCATGTTCACTGCAGGCCTATTAATAGCAGGGCCAGAACATGTCGTGTCCAAAGCAGTCCTGTATTTACCTTTTCAGTGCAGTATCATTAACAACCACAGCCAGGTCAACTGAGCCTTGACAGATGGAATTTTGTTTGACTGCCGGTAGCTCGGTTCAATAGTTCTTCCCATTCGTACATTACGATGCAACTGTAGACATAGTAAGTTTTTTCTCTGGTATTTTACCGATAATTACTTCCCTGGAAAAACCCCAGAAGACACACTATTTTATAGACAATATGTTTAATTGAGCAAATTAGAAAGAGTCCATATTGCACAGCAGCTGTGTACACACACAGAGGAATCTGCACGGCACCAGGAAAGGGATGCAGTGAGAATTGTGAGTTTAAAAAAACTTGATTGAGTCAGAAGGCCTCCGTGCCAAAGCAGTGGCTTTTCAACACAGATGCACATAGTTAGCGTGTGTGTGAAACCTCAGAGTCCTTCGCTGATCAACCCGGCTGCATTGATTCTCCAGCTGCTGGCACATTGCTGATGGTTTGCATGGATGATATGGTTGGTGGCTTTAGCCCTTCAAAATGCTGAGAATTACAGTCACTCGCAGGAATTTTGGAAAGACGTCTCATTGGATCACTCATTCAGACCCATGTTCTTGCTGGAGATACAAGGCTCAAAACACCAAGACTTACTGAGGTAGTTGGCATTTAAATTAGGCAGAGTGATAATCAGCGTGATGATAAGGTTTTGGTTGAACATTGGCGGGCGCTGGCGCTGGTTGTCTGTCAAAACTGTTTAGTAGCAAGCAATGGTAAGTGCACAAACAACACTTTTACTTTAAAAAAAACCTGCTTCAAAATGAAGGCAAAGAAATCACATGAATAATCCACTGACATCTGCCCCAGTCGTCAGTCAGGCAACCTTTCTTATCAGTTCATTAAGTTTAACTGTCACACTTGACATAAAATATCAGATTCATGTTGCTATTTGATCCTGCGGGGCTTGAACAGATATGTACAGTTCAGTATGACAAGTTCACATGGGGTCAACTTGGGCAATTTGACTGGTGTGCAGCAAATTTTAAAAAGAACCATGTAACAGACATTTTTTAACACAACAGACCAATGAGACCGCTGTAGCTGCAAATGATAATTTTCATCATTGATTGATCTAGCAAATTTTCATTGTTTGTATAAAACTTAAAATATGTTGTTTATTGTCAAAAGACACATCATTGTATTGACCAACAGTCCAAAATCCAAAGATTTTCACTTAAAGGTAAGCAATGTAATAACTTATACAAAGGTTCCTCTCAATCATAACTAAGGACCAACTGGAAGTGTTTGGCGGTGTCTTCATCAGCCGAGACTCTGCTTTTATTTTGTTGTGTTCAGGATGTTACTAGGCAAGAAGACAAGTGAGGATGGGATTCAAAAGTAGTGACCAGCTGCCAGACTGTACGCAGCATGCATCCAAGAAGAGGCCTCATAAAACTGCACTATAGCTGCTAACTGTTAACTCAAAGATGAAAAGGCAGAAAACATCCTTTCATTTTTGTAGTTACAGTTTGCCATTGTGTGACCAATCAACAGACTGCAGTCTCTTATCAGTAGCTTCTCTAACTTGATCCAGTCTCTCATTCAGTATTTCTTTCACCACCTAACTAAAAAACTAACCATAACCCCGGGAATGGGAATTTGGGCAAATATTATGTAGTGAGAAAAGAAAAAACTAGGTGTACATCATCATAAAAATCCATAAAATTCACTAAAGCTGTCTTTTAAAGTATTTCTTTGTTTTTTTCTGCTATCTTAAATCTTTTAGATCTCAGAACACAGATCCTGAGTTGAATCCTCTACACTGCTCGGCCCCTCTGTCCTGCTGTTATTACAGACATGTCTAAACTCAGCGCGATCTCTCAAACACGTCTTTTCTGTGGTAACATGAACGTGATCTATGGCTTATGTGAAATAGTGTTAATTAACAACTGAAAAAAAGAAATGTCTAATAAACAGCAATGCTTTTTTTTCCCCCAATATACTGTTGAGTAATTTGTAATTTGTAGTTATTTTTTCAGTTATTTTGTCACAAATGGTTAAGAAATAAGTTTTCTTAACCATTTGTGACAATTGGCGATATGGTTCCAAAATAGTATTTATTATTTATTATTATTTATTTATTTATTTATAGATATTTTAGGGTATTTTTGCAATAACAGTATTCTTGGTGACAATACAAAATATTTAATAAATATTAAATATAATTTTATTAATTTCAAGAACATATATATATATATATATATATATATATATATATATATATATATATATATATATATATATATATATATGACTTCATTATGTCATATATGGGTCTGAAACATAAAAAACAGCATTCACTTAAATGTCTGTGTCTATTTAAGTCACTTATCCTGACTGTCTCTGCCTTTCAGGTCTGGTGGAGATCTGTTTGATGCATCCCCTCGATGTAGTGAAGACAAGGTAAGCCCCTCATTCAACCTAAATTACTCATACATGAACTCATATTTTGTGTAACTTTAGCTAACATATGAGCCACTTACCAGACAGCCATTTTTAGTCCACATCTGCCTTGAATCCTCTTGGTTGGTATTTGGGTCTGTGTAGTGAAGTGCCAAGCATACCAGCTTTTTTTTTTTTATTTTATTTTTTTAACTCCAGCTGGCCAGCTCTGCGCTCATGCTCCACACAGGCAGCCACCAATGCCAAGAGACATTTTATGGAAAATGAAATGCGTCATTTACCCATTCATTCCACACACAATGTTAGCGTTTGATGTTTGCAAATCACTCACATTTTTACCTTATTACATAATTTAAGTATAAAGAATCAGATTTTTCTCTTTTTTTTGTGCGGCCTGCAGTTCTTGAGAAAGTCGGAGACCTGCAGGATTAATCAAATACCACTAAATGCACTCGCTGTGTCTAATAGCTTGTTTTTTCGATTCTGTCTCCTGTTTGCGTGTTACGCAAGAGTGGCAGCAGTCCCGAGCTGTTGAGTGATCAGGAGCCTCACACCACAGTGTTTCAGCCGGCCATAAACAGGTCGTGGGCTACTACTAAAGCTTTATAGTCTTTCACAGGCCCAGCCAAGACCTCTGGCTTCGCTCCGAGCCCCCCTGCCCCTATTCACTACTTGTCAGTAAATTGTGCTGCTTTTTCTGTCATTTACGGCAGCAGTTTCTTGGTAAATAAATTGCTCGGCGTGCCTTTTAAAAAAGTGAGATGGTTGCACTTTGAAGGCTGTGCCACCACCAGAACACAGAGGAGGAAACGCAGGGATAAAAGCCCGGGGTGAGCGGTGTTGTATTAGTCGATATTTGATACTTTGAAGGCACACAGTGTGATTTACGGTCACGTGTAGAAGCTATGGGGGTTTATTACAGGTAAGACTTGAGCTCTGCCTGTCCGTCCTCACGCGGGGTCAGGGTTAAAAGTGCACTCACTATTTTCTTTGTAATGCTCTTCCTTAAAAAGTGGTAAAAGCTGCTCTAAAACTGGACAGGTTTATCTGTTTGTTTTCTGTTTGTGTCGCCATGTGTTTGCGTTGATAGGCGTTCTGTTGCTGAGAATGGCTAAATTGATTCCTTTTGGTCTTGGCTCGGGGTTTGTTTTTTTGCTTTTTTTGCTAAATGAAAAAAACGCAAAAGCTTTTTTTTTTCGAAAAGTGAGTTTTGGATGATGCTTAGTAGGAGGTTGTTGAGTCTTTTGAATGGCACACAATAACAACCCATACACACGTACTTATGCTTACTGTACATGCATGTTCACACACTTAGCATCCACACATGAATTCATAAACCAAGCATACATACCAGCTAATTGGGACACTGAGGGAGCTGAAATCTATTAGCAGGAGCCTTGGAGCCGAGAGTCAGACACAGACACACCTCCACTGGGTCTCTCTCTCCCTCTCTCTCGCTCAGGCATGGCTCTTATTAGGCACCGACTCCTGCTTTAATGTCCACCGGTCCAAATTGAACGGCAACTGGAGTAAATTTACTTTTTTCCACCAACTCAGAATCAAAGGGATTTTTTTTCCTCCTTTCATTCTCCCCCTTATTTTGCAAGGTAAACTGGACTAAATGTGTACCTGCCTGGGAGCCGATGTTTACCTATTTTCCAAATGAGGCTTTATCTTTCTCCGAGGGGGGAGGAGATTTAGGATTAGCTGCAGCAGTCGGTGTAGAAGAACTCCACCAGTGGCCAAATACTGTGCTGTTATGAATCAAACAAATGCCAGGAGCATTTGGCAGCTTTTTCCTTTAAACAAATACTGATTCCCCCTCCAAGATGACTGTTCGGAAGATAAATGAATAGCGACATTTAACTTCCAACATGATTGATCACACAAAAACCTGGCTTCTTATGAGGTACTTTTAAAGCCAAGAAGGAAAGATAGGCTATTATGACGATATTATTAGCTCAGATTATCTACTAATAATACTGATTGGTAAACACTTTGGGGAATGATAGAAAGTACTTAAGGGGATCACACTGGTCTAGACATTGCTTAAGATATGGGACGTAAAAGTGAAAGTCTTGTCAGATGACTCACTTTTTGCCTTTGTTGTTGCACATTTACTCCCCGTTGCGTGCTCGCTGACCAGTCAAGCCATGACCCCGGTTACTCACCTTTGCTAACAAGTACATCTATCTTACATCTGAGGGACTCCTGCAGAGTCCACCTTCCATCAGTGTGACTTACTACCCCTTTCATCGTTGTGAAAGAGCTGTACAAAATTATATTGGACATTTTGAAATAAGCACATGAATGCAACAAACAAGCCGGTAGAGGTTCAGCGTCTTGCTTTACTGGTGAAATGACTAGTGATAGCATCAGTAAAACTGCAACTATTGAGTATTTTCATATAAATCAAGCAATTTTAGGAAATAGTGAACTATTTCCATCTCAAGTCCTTGTTTTACCCGAAATTACAAACTTGAACCCAAAAGTATTCTATTTGCAATTATTAAAAAGAGAGGAGTGTTTTGATTATATAAGGGTTTTTTGCACATACACTGAGGTTCAGAAAACTTAGGATTGGGATTCAGTAGGGACCCAACAACTCTTACAGGAGGAAGCATCCAGACAGAAACTGAGGTATGCTGGAAAAAAAATCTCTTGACGGCCTTCTCGTGCGCGGGCTCACTGGCCAAGCCCAGCCAAGTTAGGTAAACTTGTGCTAATGTCATTGGCTCCACTGTAGCCTTCTGTGTTGTTAGTGTTGTGGCTGTAGTAGTGTTTTACTATGCGAATTTAATCACTTTAGCCAGATATCATTGGGAAAGTCTTTAAATAAATAACTGTATCTTCGATTCCGACTTGAAGCCTGTGCTTCATGTCATCCCCCATCTCTTTCCCACCTTTTCTGTCCAGCTAGCTGTCCTATCAGCAGACACACAATGCGTCAGTGGATGGGAGTAGAACACACAATATAGGAGTTAGTTGTAATAGTCAGAAATCCAGCAGAAACTGAATATTAAAAAAGCAGGTCTGCAGGGCTCAAGTGCAGTCCAAACTCACAGCGAACGAAGAACACTTCAGGTAGGATGAATTAGGGTTGGACGATACTGATATATGGGCAGTACCAATAATACTGATATAATATTGATATCAGGATATTAGACCAGATGTTGTCTTAGATTTTGGATGTTGTGTTTTCTTTTCGTGGTTTTAAAGACTGCATTACAGTAAAGTGATGTAATTTTCCGAACTTATCAGACAGTTCTAGCTCTTCTATAATTTCCCTTTACCATCTTTGTCATTATAACCACATTACTGATGATAATTCATCAAAAATGTAGTCGTGTAAATATTTTGTGAAAGCACCAATAGTCAATCCTACAGTATCGTAACATTATCAGTATTGTATTTGGTCAAAAATATTGTGGTATTTGTTTTTTTCTCCATACACCCAGCCCTAAGATAAAGTTAAAATAGCTAAAATTGTGAAATAAAGCATGTTAGGTTGGAGAGAAACTGTTCACCATGATTAGTTTTTATGAACTGTTTAAAGTTGAGGACAGCTACTGTAATCTCATGTCTGTGACAGTTCTGTTTCTTGTTCTTTGTTGCTTTTAATACACCCGTTCCAAAAACTAGTTAATCCAGAAAATGAAACATTTTTCCTATTGTGAGTCACTCTGGACAATAATCAGCCCAAAATGTAAATGTAGCATACTTCACACAAAGTAAACCGTTAATAGCCCCTGACCCTCCCTTCTCCCTGCTCCATGGTAAGGGGCAGGAATGTGGGGGTGCAGACGGAGGGTGCGATACGGTGCGGGGAGGGAGGGCAGTCGTCAGTTTAGCAGAGAGAGACAGTGGGACCGGAGTTACAGCTTTTCATTAACCTGGAAACCACCTAGTTACATGGTTCATGGGCTGGTCTCAGCTCACTTGGAGGTAACAAAGGGTGTCGGGCGGCACTTTCTGCAGGGGGCTGTGCGCTCGGGGCACCCCATCTGACTCTGATCAGGTTCTCCCTCTCATTAGAGAGCTGCACTGAGTCTGCGTTTCCCTTCATGTCGAGATCCTGTTACATGGAGCTCCACCCTTATACACATGCAACATACTCTTCTGAAAGCAGCTTCCCATCACCCCTTATACTTCCGCCCAGAGAGTGAAACTCCTCCTTCCTCGTGTTTGCAGCTTTTCCTGTCATTGTGAACTTCTTGCAGTTTCTACAGCGTGCACATGATCTGATGCATTTGCCCCAAATATGTATTTGTGCAAGAGACACGCCTCCTTTGCCTCTTTTCTCCCTCTGCACCAATGCTTTCTTTCTCCCTTAAACATTGTGATTCCTCCTTTTCCTCCTGCTCGTTGTATTTTTTCTCTCCATCTTGGATATCAACTTTTTTAACTCCTCCTCTTGAAAATGAACTGTTTCTACTGTTCTGTCCTCTGTGGTTTTAGCTTTTCAGCAACCGTCTCAGTTAGCGTGTTGTTGAATCAGCCACTACTTTAGGTAATATAAACCATATTATATAACAGCATCATGTCGAATGCATTGTTTAAACTTCCATCATTCCCTCTGAGTTTGTAGTTTGTTGAGCGATTATGTAATGTTTTGTTTTAAATCCCTGTTGTACATGTGTTTTAGGAGATTTGTATTGAATTATGCAATTCTGTAAATTGTATTGTATGACATGGCTGTCAGAGTCATTGCAAACCACTAAGCCTGCCAGTAGCCTGGTTTCAAGCCTGATTAGAAAAACCTGGTACTGGCCCTCGCTCGCGGCAGTATCCATGGCAACACTACCTCCATTTGGTCACAGCACGCATGAAAGTGTGCCCCACTCGGGGGGCTTGAAAGTGATCTTTGATGAGGGCTTTGACAGATGACGTCCAGTCCTTTTTTTGGGGGGGGGGGGGCGTGTGACAGCGCCGAGGATGGCCCAGAGGCTTCACTCCCTCCCACCTCTGTTTGCCCCCAACTGCTCGGTGAACCCCAGTGCACTTCTGGAGGAATCCCTGACACAACCCTCAAACAGCAGGGCACAAAGCAGCGGCAGCCTGATAGCTGATCTTGCCTTGTAAAGGAGCAGGCAGGTCAGTGGTCGTCAAGCCGGCTCCTAATCCCTCCGGCGCTGTGAGGCTTCAGGGCAGGACTTTACTCACAGTGTAAAGCCAAAAACACATGCAGCGTGCATGCAGGATGAACCGAGCTCAGTCTGTGCATCGTGTCAGTGCATGATGCGAGCAGGGGTGAGTCCAGTGCAAAAGGTAAAGCCTGAGTAGAGCCCAGTAGAACAGCATATTTAGCAGGATTAAGAAAAGACCCATTGGCATTCTATTCATACCAGTCATCTGTGTGAAATATGTGGCTCAACTAAATTATTTGTCTGATGAGATAAGGGCTGGGGAAAAAAATGATTCACATAAGTATCGCTTTTTTTTTTTTTAATGTTTTTTTTTAATGCTTGAATCAATACAATTCAAATGCAGAGGTGGAAAGCAGCCACTATTTTTTGTGGTTGTCTAACATGACATATCTATATCAAGAAACCCAAAGCAAAATTGAGAAAAATGGCCAAGCACATGGACTTTCAAGAGCTCAAACAGCAACTCGGATTCAGCCTGTGCAAACTCCCCATTGGATCAGTAAACTTTCTGTTGCTGCCATTACACAGATCATCATGCTGGTGTAAGTTTATCTTATCGCACAGATTTGCAATTAGTGAATGACACTGTTGACTGTCATTCATTTTTTGTAACTAAATGCAAGCAAAATCACAAAATCAAGTGGAAAAAACAAAACAGAAAATAGGTGTAAAAAATTATGGCATGTATCTATGGTATGTCAGAAGTTATGGTATGTCAGTTCTCATCCCAAAAGAGTAGAAAAATAAAAATAAATGAACAAACAATGACAACTTTCCATCACAAACTACTAAAAATCCCAGACATCTACCTGCCTCTCTCTTCTGCTGAAAATGTTTTTAATTAAACAAATAAAATCATTGGTTTGAAATGGTTGCAAATATCACAGAAAATCATCCCATGCTCAAATTCACTTGATAATTTAGCAATTCTTGACTATTGTGAAATTTGGAATTTAAAAATGGAGCATCCTGGTGGTCTGAGCAGTATATGATGCGTATGATGCAATTGCTACGTTATTTATTTTTTTTTCAGCCTTTACGGTCAACTAATAAAGTAAAATGCCAGATAAATAAACTTTTAAAGGCTTACCCATTACTTTTAATGTTGTGACAGATGTTGCTGCAAGATGATGTAACTATCAGTCACAAATGGACGACAACATAAGGGTTCTCAGAAATAGATAGGTACACATAAAGTGCACATGTGCATGTCAGTATGTGTGTCGTACCGGAGCACCTGTAATCATTATCAGTGAAGGGGTTCACATTCCAGTACACTAATTACAGAGTGGAGACATTATGTGCTTTCATTTCACTAGACCCTGACTGTGCTGCAACTACAGCGCTGGCCCCCTGCTGCCCCATCTCTCTCTTTATTTTAGACTTTCAGAATTCACACATGCATGTCTGTATGTCCTTTGTCCCGCCTACATCAACACTTTTCCAGCCAATTGTAAGCCGCTTTTTTCCCACTCTGGAAGGCACTTGTAAACAAGGCAAAAATTGTTGTTGCTGTCGGACTTGTATTTGAACGGTAGATGGCTGAGTTGCAGTGGATGCAGGCATCACAGTTGCTTGGCAGTTTCAGATGGCACGTCTCTGGTTTTAAGTAATTCAAACTTTAAACATCTGAGCTCGCTTTGTAACTACTGTGCCTGAAGCACAGCCACAATCTTCTTCTGCTTTTTTGATGCAGTTTGTAATAATCTGTACTTGACGTGTTGAACAGACATGCAATGGCTCGGCGTGGTCCCTGCACTAAACAGTAATGTGTACAAATCACAGACTGTAAATATATAATAGACATAGCCACCGTAATGTCATCCACTGCTTTGTTGAATCCCAAGCTTTGAGTTTGACCTTTAGTCCATTGCGGGGGGACAGCTGTAACTGAGAACCCAAGGACAGTATAGCCAGAGAGCCTGTCACTCAAAGCGGTTCCGTCCTTAACTATGATTTTTTAACTTTGGGCCTTTATAAAATGTAAATGGGTGAGTTGTTTAAAACCTCGAACAGTTGTCATGAACAGAGGAATTGACTACCTGTACCTGACTGTAAACATGTTTATCTCTGCTGTAAAGTTTGGTGTCTATAGCCCCTTTTACACTGCCTGTTCAGGGCGGGAATATCGCACCGTTATGCCACCTCACTGTTCTGTATATAAGGTACAATCACAGAATGGGGGGAAAGAGTGGTTTAGTCTTTAAGCCGCCACGGGAGGTAGTAACCATCTCTATGTCAGTGTGAGCAGCACTGGAGTTGCCCGTGAGGTGAGCACCCCTGCAGCTCCGCCCACATGGAGCTGTTTCTTGCAGCACAGAGCAGGTGACAGAAAATATCTTGCATAATGAGAACAGTTTGTTCAGTGTTCTAAATTAGTTACATTTCACTGTGTGTCTGACATAAGCTTACACATAAGCTAACACTGAAGCTCCGTGGCGCATGGTTTCTCTCTCTCATTTGATGTGCTGAAACTGTTGGGGATCAGGATCTCATCTCTCCCTCACCTCCTCCATCCCCTTTCACCACTTAGGCGCATGGTCTCTCTCCACCTGACAGTGAAGCCATGAAGCGTACAAAAGCGTTTCCCCTCCTCCCTAAACAACCCCGGCTCCCACCGACTGAAGCTCCGATTGTTTATTAATGTTGAAGCTCCAGGGCCCAGGAAATGGTTTTTGGGACAGCCCTTGTAAAAAACTTTGTATTAGCCCTATAGCGCAATCTCTGTGTAAGAAGTGGTTATGAGGAAAGATTCGCCTCTGAAGCCAGCCTCAATTGGCCATTCATGAAATTGCAGTTTTTTGCACCTTCGCATTGGCTTAATTTTTCAGCCCCTTCCGCTTGTCACATATTCACACATGTCATGCTTTCGTCCTTGTGAAAATTGCCATGGCCCTGTGGACAAACCTGCAGCAGAGACACAAGAAGACTGCAGTATGTGAAATCTCTTTTGTTCATATGTTCACAATGGTCTCGTGGCCATTGCTCAGCATGTTTGTTGTTTCTGTCTGCTTGATTCCTTATTCTTTGTGTCTTTAAAGATACTTTGGCAGTCTGGATGCCGGTGTGTTTTTTTTTTTTTAAAAGAAAGAGGAAAAGATTGTCATTGCCTCCGAGTTTTCACAGACCAACAAACCAGTCATTACAAGGATTCACACAGTCGGCGTGGCTGCAGATCATGACTATTCACATTTTTAGAGGCGTGTGCCAGGTTTGCAGGCCAGAGGTTTGCTGGCATGTGCAGAATTGCAAAGACCAACACTATACTTTTCCCATATATGCTCAAACTTTGCCTCAGAGTCCTAGCTCCACTCTTGTACATCTTAAAGCTTGTTTATAAACCTTTGCATGGTTTCAGCTTCCAAAGGGCTGCATTACTGACTGGATCCATAATATTTCACGTCACTCATGCTGCACTTAAAATGACTGTATCTAAGGTAAAGGATCTGGTTGGCGTCCAGTAAATGTAGCTACTGTCTGAACTGGCCTTGAAGTCTTTATCCATAGTTCTTACTCTGTAATACCAGTTGAGGACAGAGTGGTAGTTTTGTCCGAGAAAGATGTATGTCAGATAAATGATGAAAGGGAAGCTAAATGGAGAAAGAAGACAGAGAAAGATAACACTAGTGGCAGCATTTCGCTGAGATCCCTTTTCATCCACGAGTAGTTGGGCAGTGTTTTTTTTCTATGTTCTGCTCATCAGTCTGCTTTACAGAATATCATACTGATCCAGTTAGGGAAGGGGATCCAAACCAGATTCTATTGAGGACCCGGTTCCGCTTTTTTCAAAACTCAGAAATCAATAATGTTTGAGCTTTTGAGTTGAAATCGGCAGGATAAGAGCTAGTTAGCAAGTAAACGAAGTTGCATAAGGTTTCGTTGTGTGTGTTCAAGGTCAGCAAAGCAAAATGACTATTAGGCAAAGGTAAATAAAACGTCATCATGATGTGTTCAAATGTAACATCAAGAAAAAGAATTTAAGTTTTGGCAAGAAACTTGAATGATATCGTTGTTTGGGAGAGGAATTTGTTTTCCCCGGAATATTAAAGAAACAGTCACATGTTAAGCAATAAAAGCAAAATCAGTTCTGTGTCACCTCGTCTTTCCACCAAATAATGAAGAAAAGCATCGATAGTGATAATAAAGACTTGAATCATTAAGGGGTCTTGATAATTAGTATCTATATTAATAAAAATGAGCAATCCCCAACTCTAGCTCCAGTCTAAATAAGTGTCTTCAAACACTTAAACACATCTAGTTACAAGTGTTTACATAGATTATGACAGGGAGCTGAAATCCCCCATAATCACCCAATAACGGCCTCTGTAAAGTCTCATATGTTTTTAGTGTCTGTATGCTTGGTGGCGCCCACAGCGGCATTCAGCGTCTCGGCCTCTTGTGACAGGCGTCTTAGACACGATGATGCAGTGTATTATTGGTGACCCTCGGGTTTCTCTCTGGAAGCATGCAGTGCAGTTGTCTTCTGTCTGGAGCGCACTGTGTTATAGCCAGTGGTTACCTGCTGTCAGGGGAGCCTCCAAAATCCTGCAGCCTCTCTGCACATCAAAGTGGCTGTTACTGTCTCTGGCCTGGACCAGACTATCACCAGGAAGTCCTGACCTAGCTTGTCTGGCCTGTCATCATCTGTCATTTTTTTTTTTTCGTTTTTTTTTTTCCCTGTTTTGCATCTTTCTCTTACACTGAAATTAGGGCTGTCGCATTGAAGGAATTTCTCTTGCAGTGATTAAGGTCAGCTCAACAGCGCAAATTACTTAATTTATCCTGATTTTAGTGCTATGTAAATAAGCCTGATTGTTCGGCTATTATTAGGTATATTATTGCTTTATAGTGGGTAAAATTTTACATTTGAATTAATAGAGGTATATTACCATCAATCAGGATTTTAAACACCCAAGAAATCCCTTCTGTTGTGCAACCACTTACTGGAAATGTCAGCAAGACTGCTCATTTTTTCCAGCTATCTGCCCCACTTCATTAGCAGCTTTCTAAATTTACTCTCTAACATATAGGGTGACCTGTCAGTCAAGCAGAGGTTTGTAATGCTCAAAACATCTGAGTCTCAGTCTGTCTTCGTGCTGTTTTATGCAGCTCTTTTTCTCCTCCTCCACGCTAACACAGTCTGATCTCAGGTCACAGAGGTCACAGTATAAGAGCAGACATCTGGACCGGCAAACTGGTCCCAACACACCATAGGGATTCAGAGGAGTCAGTTTTATCGGAGAGAGAAAGAATCCAGAGTGACAGAGGGATGTCGTAGCACTTTTTACAGCCAGAGGAACTTTTACTCCCTTATCAACACCACACCGCAGCCTGCTTTGTAACCCGGGTTGTCCCAGGGTCCAGTATGGTGCTGGTGAAACCCAACCTGGCCTGGTCCAGATCAAGCTCTGGCAGCCTGCAGTGTCACGAGCGCCAAAGGTTTATCACTTCCCCTCTGCTCCCATGTTGCATCTTCTTCCCCTGGACTTTATTTTCCTATTCCGCTCTCCAAAGCTCTGTCTTTATTAGCCTCCTCCTGCCACGCTCAAACACTTTTCACTTTAACAGTTTTGTCATCAAATCAATCTATCAGTATTTGGTTTTATTTGATGTTATTATGCAGGATGGAGTTCAGCTGAAATCAGCATTATTACATTACATTTGTTTGGCAGATGCTTTCTCCAAAACATCATACAATATGTGCAAAATACAGAGCAAGAGCTGGATCTCATCAAAAATTGGGCCTTTCCCTTTTAGCCGAAGTTACAAATTACAAGAAAATTATCTGAAATTTAACAAGATGGGAAATGAAATAAGGCCAAAAAAATGGTTAAAAAATAAATATGTAGATAAAATATTTAAGAATTGTAATAATAATTGTAAATATTGTTTTATGGACATTTTACCCTATTTAATTAATATAGTCTTCTAATTTCAGGTTATTTTAAGGTTTATATATTGAAAGGGTAAAAAATGACACTTCCTCTGTGTGGCTGGATGTTGAAACATTATTATCAAGATGTAGATTATAGCATGTGCTATTTCTAACGAATTTGAAGAAAGTAAAAGGTAATTGTGCCAACAAAATAACAATCAGTGCCCTGAAGACATGGCAATCAATGCGCTGTTTTGAAGGGAGGCTCAAATGAACTTCCATATTTACACCAATAATAAACAATTGTGAATTTTTGCCAGGTATGCTGGATCCTGTATGCTGCCCTCCAGCAATGGGATACCAAAGGTGTAATCAAATTGAAAGACTGATTTTCAAAAATAGTCTGATGTCATTTGAACAACTAATAAGGAAAAATCAGCCCCCCAAAACAAGATTTTTTTCTGTTTGCTTGGTTTTTCAGGTATTTTTAATGTATTCATTTCTTGCAATTTTTGGGACATCTCTTGCCAAGTTGCCTTTTTAGCCATGTTTTCAAAAAGAAATCGAACCTTTTTTCAGGTTTCAAAGGTTTAAATGATTAAGTTCATGTGAAAGGCTTCTGAGGGCAGCACAAGAAAACTAATGTCATTCCGGGTTTCAAAGGGTTAATAAAACAACAACAGCATTTTGAGTGCTACAGTTGAAATACTCAGACATCAAGTGTCATACTTCTTGTTTTATACTCTTTTTATTTGCCCAGCACACTTTTTACTTGGTGAGAGTCACTCAGCTCTGACAACCACTGTGTCAGACAAGCAGCTATCAGATCCAAAGGAAACCCTTTTTATTTCTGGTTTCACTCCGAAGCAGAGATTGGATGGCTATAGTCACGTTTGGCCGCACTCGCCATGTTGGACCATTTAGGTCGGAAAAGCGCTCTTAACCTCATGTACCAATGCAATGGACTTCTACCATCTTTATGGTCCCGCTCATTAAAATTAATTGTCTGGCTGTAAAAAATAGATTTCCCCTTTTTATGTTGCCTTCTGGATTGTCTTATGCACTTCAGATCTAACATGAGAAATAGCCGAACTTTCATCCTTTCCCCTCGGTGATTCACTTCTTCTTTTTCTTCAATCATATATTTTGTGTCCCCCCCCTTTTTTTCTTTTTCGTCAGAACTCTTGGCATTCCTAGAGGGAAGGCATGAGTAGATCGAGGCTCTCACTGTAGCAACCGTTTCAAATACACAGCAACACACATAAATCACAAAGTTCATACTGGGCGAAATTTGAAATATTACAGTGTAATAACATAAGATAACTACCTGCAGTAGATTAGGTCATTACTTCTTTATATATGGTGTTAATGTATATGTCGAGCCATCTAAATAGCTATAAATGTGATTTAATATCACCATTATTAGATCCTAAATTTTAAAGTTTTAAACTGAGAAAGTTATTGAGAAGTGCCCTCATTTAATAGGGCGTACTTTTAAGAGATCTCCTAAAAAGCACGGCCTGCCCCTTTAAAAGTACGCCCATCAAGCCTTTGCCTTTTGATCAAACCCCCCTACCCCTCTGCCATAGGCGTGTTTTTTTAACACCATCATTAATGAGCCTCACCTCAACATCTCGTCCTCTGCGAGGTGACAGCCCGTCTTGTTGGTCCCTGGTTCGAGCCCATTACCACCGGGGTCTGGGAGCGGACACGGCTTTGTAAGACCCTCAAACGCCGCGCTCCTGACCATAAAAATACAAAGAATGGGGCTCTGGCGTGCTGCTCCGCCCTCATTTACCTTTTTGACTTCTTTGTGGATGCCTAGAATTTGCACTTTTATAGGCGGTGGAGGTCAGGTGGGCGAGGTCCTCGGGATTATTTACCCCTGTCTCATTCACAGGAGCGCCAACCTGCCCTCGCCTTCACCCTCACCTGGGCAGCTCTGGGCCTGTAAAGCACAAACACGGGGAGAAAGAGTAGGAAAGGAAAGGGGGGGTTGCTCTTGATGAACTCACAGATCTCATCACCTCTGAGTGTACTGTACCTCCACTACCGTACGCTGATGATTGACGGGAGATGCTCCGGGCGATGTGTTTAAAGAAGCCCCAGGGTTTTTCTGTGGGTCCTCTGTCTGCGAAGTTTACGATCCGCATGGCTGACTCCAAGGCCGAGGGACTCTGCCAGAGCTGTGGTGGATATCTTGTGCTATTCTTCAGCCAACAAGTATATCTCCTTACTCACCAAGGCCTTATTAACAGAAAGTAGAGCTTTTTGTCTGTACAAATCTGCTTAAGCAGAACCAGGACTCACTCAGTACGTTTACATGCACAGCGAAGTCAAGCTACAGTTAGAGCTCGATTAGGCCACTTTAATTGGACCACTGTCCTTGTCCCAGTATACAAGCACTGGGGGAGAATCGATTTATTGACAAAAGTATGTCCAACTCAGTAGGAGGCGATATGCCCTGTTTCAGGTGGTTACTATAGACCTATATTATTTTATGGTCAATGCTACAGAATAAATCATAATGCTTATTTACAATAACTTTGGGGTAGACAACCGGCACATCACGTACATACAGTACTGTGCGAAAGTCTCAGTCCATCATAGATTTATTGTTTTAACAAAGTTGTGCTGAGGATATACATATATTTATTTCTCAGTTTCTTTATTAAGATGCAAAGAAAGAATACAGAGAACATATATAATGCTTTAAAACACCAAAAAAGTCAGACCACAATCGCTTCTTCAGACTGAAGTCAATATTTAGTGTGAAAAATGGAATCTTGCGGTCTTAACAAAAGGTAGCTCAAACAATCAATATTGAGCTTTGAACATGTTTTGAATGCAACGTGCATTATGCCTAGGCCAGTTCAGGTCAGACTGAGGTGTATCCTTGAAAGAGTAGCTCGATTCCCGACTGATTATGTCAGTGTGTTTGTCCGACTTTGAGAAATCCGATTGAGTGCAATTTCAATCGGACTAACATGTTTACATGTGTTTCAGAAGTTCAGGTTGAGTCGGACTAACACAATAATTTAACTTTTTCTAACATTATGTAAACATACTGACTGAAGTTTCGAGTCTTATTTTCTGGTGTTTGTTGCTGTGAAAAGCGACATTAGCAGCTTCCTCGCCAGAGGCCTGTCCGTCCCCCTGCTGCCACAACGTCTTCTGGTCCTCCCCATTATCTCCCACTCCCTTGGCCTTGCTGTTTGGTCCCTGGCTTTTATGGCAGGGTAGGAGAGGGCCATAAGGAAATGAGGCGACCCCGGGGTCACGAGTGGAGTCAGGGGGCTGGAACCGGACCACGGCCCTGCCAACCCCACTCTCTCAGGGCCGGTTCGGGTCGAGGCTGCCAGAGCAGAGGAGATGGGGGGGCGACTGTGGACAGGGTCCCCTCCATCCTTGACCCCGGCATCATGTGCCTTTAATTAAGCCCGATTTGAATATGTTTACAAGCCCCAGTAGTCTTAAATCTTCCGGGTCTTTGCCCCCTCTTCCGTACCCCTTATTCCACCATCCCCTCATACCTCCAGTCCTTCTTTTTCTTCTTCTCTTTAATATGGTGTCAGACATCTATTTATTATGCTGGTTTAACTGGTTTTCAGGACCGGGTTACAAGCTATTTGGGAAAAACCAAATAGGATTTGAGGGACACCCCTCTAAGATGTTAATCTGTTAGCGATATGAAAGGCCGCTCACCCCACTAAACCCCCCCACCACTGGAACCTGGGGGCCCTTTATGGCCCCATCAGGCACCCGCATGGACGACTTACTGCTGACCTTGTGACCTGGCAGTTGAAGCCATATGAGGAGGGAATCTTTCTCTTGTCCTCTTCCCTCCTCCTCTTCACTTCTGCCTGTTTGTACCCTCAGAGCCCCTGATGTTCTTTACTAGTAGGAAAGTTATTAAAGTTATCCAGTTATCATCTATCGCATTTTCTTCCAAGCTCTAGTTCATTGTTATATCAGATGTACCGAAAGAAGATAAAACAGTTGGTCAGTATTTTCCGTTACTTGGTTAATTAAGGATAAAAGCATTTGTGTATGTATGTGTATATATATACTGTAAATATGTAAGTATAAACTTACATATTTACAGTATAACATATAAATGCTGTTTTTGTTATATTTACATGTTTGAGACAAAGACACCAGTCAAAGCTGTGTTTTCTTAAATTTTCTAATCATTGGGTCTAAAATAGCTGTGTAATCTAATTTCTTTTAATATTTTTGGTGAGTTTGGCGTCTAAGCCATGTGGCAGTATATAATGAGATCTCCTCTTATCTCTTCATCTGTAACAGGCACCATTTATATTCATTCTCTCACCCCCAACTGGTCTCTCGTGTAAAAGATTTACACACAGCTCACCAGCCTTTATTAGGGAGGTACCAGCGTGTTTGCTATACAACAAAAAGTCCTGCGACTGGCTCCATCATATTAAAAATTTACACGTAACTAAAAAGCTGTTACAATTGGCTTACTAGCATGTTAGTAGCTGAAAAGCTCGCTGCAAAAGGTCTGGTCCCAGGGAGTTGGGTGGCTAATTGGATCGGTTGGGTTAAATAAATGTTTGAGTTCTCCCCTGCGCTGGGGGGACCTGGTGGCAGGAGCCTCTCATCTTAGCAGAGGAGAAAAAAACAGCGGATGAAAGGGAGAAGGGAGGGAAATAAGGAGGGAAATGAGCTCATTTATGATAACATCAAATTTGGTTCTGAATGTTTTTTTTACACACAGGTGTCACAACGTAATTTACACATGCAATAAGGACAATAAAAACAAAGAAAACTGAATTATTAAAGTAACATGTAACTAGGTGCTGTGATATTTACATTTAATCTGAACTTCATCATTGCAGGTTCCAGATCCAAAGGGGAACCAGCGACCCCAACAGCTACAAGAGTCTGGGTGATTGCTTCCGGACCATCTTCCGCAATGAAGGGTAGGTTATCCATAACATTCACTTCCAACTACAGGACAAGAAAAAGGTCCTGAATTAGTCATACATTTTCTATAGAGCACCAGTGATGTCAGACTTCCTGTTTGCTGAGTGCAGGGAAAGAGTCATTTCTCTGTCTACACTCAGAGGCAGATAGCTGAGTGATTAGGGTCCAGTGTGTCGGATTTAGGGGCATCTATTGGCAGAAATTGTGCGTTATACTCTTAACTACGTTTTCCTAAATTCCTAATCACCTGAAATTAAGGATCATTGTGTTTCACTATATTAGAATCAGCCATTTATATCTACACAAGGAGCAGACTCTTCCACAGAGTCTGCCAGGATGTTTCTACAGTAGCCAAGAATGGACAAATCAGACACCGGGTCGGGACAGGGTCATTCACATGGGCCACCATAGCTCTCCAACACGCTTGGCACACGGGAAGTGGCACTGTTCTGCAATGTTACAGGTAGATGCCACTAAATTAAAAAATATAAGAATAATTTTAGAACTCAAAATATGGTGATGGAAAGAAAAAGTTGAAATGCACAAATCGCCAGTCCATAACCAGCTGACAGTGTCCAACACCACGAAGGTCCACCATGTCAAAATGTGCATGAGCATTTATAAATGCAGCACTATGCACTACATTGAATTGATTTAACTGGTATTTGCTGTTTTTGTAGCTTCCATATGACAGTACATTACAGAAATACCATGTAGGATTTTCCTAAAGAACAATGAATAAACTCGTACAGAAGTAATGTCTCTCAGTCATAACCTATGATGCACGAGAAGAGTGTGGTAGTTTATTTTTCTGGAGAGACTTGGCCCTCTGCCTTTATTTTCTTATTTTATTCTTATTTTCTGTGTTCAGGATGTTTGCAGGCATGCGCCGCCACAGCACTCACGTGAGGTCGGGCTTTATGAAAATGTAGTGACCAGGTACCAAGCAGCAGGCTTCAAAGAGATGCAGTGCCAAAAAGATGCAAATGTAGCGTGGTAAAATGTCAAACGAAATTACTGCAGTTGGCTTTTACTTTCACTATCACTGACAAGCATGTTTACCAACAGTAACTGACAATCCTGCATATTAAACCCTTAAGGGCATCAAAAAAGCTGCTGAGGAAAAGATGTAAGTGGGAACTAGTGTTAGGCTAGTTTCTCAAAAAGTTATTTATTGAACATTACTCGATACTTTTAAAAATTACTTTTACGTCACTTTGCAACATCATCACAAATCGTAGCCAGTTAACAATAATGTAGCATACTACCTTACATATGCCTTTCTATCAGCACAAAACAAGGAAAGGAAGAAACAAGTAGGCTATAAAAGAGGTTGGCCTTTCTAACACTGCATAGTACAAAATCACCATTAGATAATGACATACTTAAAAGGAAAAAAGAAACAAGTTTAAATGGCGTAAAACTGCATTTAACACACTTTAGTCACTAGCTCACCAAACCATGGCTTTCTAGCAGACTAGTCCAGCCTAACTGATGTGCTTAGTATATCTAAAGAGGAGGAGATCCTCACATCATTTTTGGAGCAACAAGTTGTCTGACAGTCGGCACAGAACTACGCAGGCTGAAGAGCCTCTCCTCGGGTGCGCTAGATGGCGTTAATGTTGTCGGTCCGTCTCATTTTGTATCTGCCCATTTTACAGATAATTAAGGAACATATGTAACATAAATAACGACATACTGGTAAATGTTTGACTGACAAATGTAATATGATTACACCCATCACTGGTGTGAACTGCATCTGTAGTGAAACAATATGAGTCATGTCTGTTTATTTAAACTGGTCTGTTGGCACGGTGGTCTGGTGGCAGGAAAGCTGAAAGCGTTACAAGTTTGGATGCTTTTAAAGCAGCCGTTGTGTCTGTCAGCAGCCTGCAGAAATATCCTGCAGCACTGAACCTGTCTTATCACACACTGCACCTCACACTGGAGAAGAGTGCAGCTGTTATAAAACAAATGTAAAACTTTGCTGACTAACTAAAGACAGTCGTGCTGCCACGCTCCCTCCTCCTCTGCCTGCCTTGTGACAGGACTGTGAGACAGTGCAGGTGCAGGGGAAAGTGGTTGCCACTCGCTCTGTTTACGGCGAGTCGACAGCTTTACAGCGGATATAAAGTTGATCTGCTGCGAGGTGTGAGTGAGCGCACGGTGAGAGGCCGCCTAGTGACAGTTGGAAATCCTACGTTGGCTGTTGTTCAACAGTCACAGCTATCCTTGTACAGTAGCTATGCCCTCTTCACCCCCCACACACCCACACACACACATGCACACACCCACACACACTGAAATTGTATGCCTTTGTGCCTGCATGCTTTTTGGGTGTGTCCCCTGGGAGTAGGTCCACATGAATTTCCAGATAACTCTCTGTCACAATAAAATGGTTGCCAAATTGCATGCCATCAACAGCAACCAACTATGACAGCTATTTGACTGTCAGCTCACTCAACAAAGCCGCCGTACGTGTCTGAGAGTCCCCACAGACAGAAGATCCACTTTCTCATCGACCAATTATCACTAACAGTATATTTTTGCAGAGGCTGTAATCACTCTCCAGTAGCACATCGCGGATTACCTCCAGGCCAAACCACTTAGTTATAATTTATACAAATAGTGTTAGGCCTCACTGTTGTAGAATTATTATTAAAAATAAACATTTCCCGTCAGCTGGTGGCAGGACTGGGCTAACACCAGGCCTCGCTCTCTCTCTGAGGTGATGAGGGAGGAAACTTGAGCTCGCGGCTCCAACTCTGTGATTAAACTGAGGAAAGACATGGAAATGTGCTCATGTATGACACCATCTCTAAGACAGCCTGAAGCCTGGACACAACTTTTACTTTTTCTATAGCAGCAGGATACATTTTGAGTGCCTGTAGTCAGGAAATGCGTGTTGTAGTGTGGATTATTTCTGTTAAAAACTCAAAATTATACATTAAATCTAGTAAATATAGCATGAAATCCTGCTCATAAGTGTGTGACAGTGTGAACTACGCTCACTAACACTCGGTCGGTGTATTGCCTTACAGGCCACACTCCCTTTTCTGTTGCATGTGGGTGCAGCGGCATGAGCATGTGTTAAGTGTTTCCGTCTGGAGGGAAACAAAAAGACTCTATTCTCGAGCATTCTTTACCAGTGTAGTATCCAGAGACTGGGTCGGGACCCAAAGCACGGCCACAGAAATATTAAAAAGGTCCGCGCATTACAGCAGAGCTCGTTGGCACGCGTACAGTAGATCACTGACTAATGCCTGGAACCAACAGTGCAGGGCTGAAGGCAGGGAGGTCGGCTCCAGCTGGGACCACCCATCCAAAATATACATACATACATACATGAAAGTGTGAAGAAGTGCAGATAAGTGTGTCCACCAGATTATATAGCAGATGTTTTGCTACAGTTAAACAGGCATGTTATGTGTGTATCATTTGAAGGAATAGTTCAACATTTTGGGAAACTTATTGGTGTTTGCCAAGAATTGCATGTTGATTTTTGGCCTCCGTCCTTGGAAAAAATATTCTTGGAAAAATCATGGAATTATGTGTAATGAAATGTTACAGTAATCTTCATTAGATAACCTACCACAAACTGTTACAGCAAATTTATTTGCTGTAACTGTTGACGTGACTTAGCTCTAATATACACCAGTGCGTTCCAATTTGTTTACTGTCGTGTACATTTATTCATTTTTTTCCCAGGTTTCCATCTCTCCAGCCATGTGTACCAGCTAGCTGGTGTTGTGTTCGAATAGAGTTTGAATCTGATGTTTGTATAACGATGGGCAAGTGGTGCAAGAAAAATAATGTCCCGATAGTTTGGTTTAACATGGATTGTCACGAACCCAAAGATTCCACATTATGTCCCATTAATATGTTTAAATTTTGCCACATTTTTGAGATTGAGCATTTGACATGGGCAGTCTAGGGCGTTCAGTTGTCTCTCAGGCAGATGCAGCCAATCGATGGCACTACAGAGTGGAGTCAAAAGTTTCTGACAACAACAAAGTGATTGTATGTAATATTTATGCATACAGACTACATACAATCGCTTACATATTTGTATGTAGTATACTTGTATTGCAGTATAATTATAACAATTTAGTTTACACAATGTATTTTAGACTTATTGTAGGAACTACGCAGGAAATTCCAGGATAAAACAAAAAGACCCAATCTTGCCAACATTTATGCCATATGCATGAACAAAATGTGCCAAACAGTCCCAAAGGGTGAAACTTTTTTTTTTTTTTTAACTTTTCTGTGCTCACTTTGGATATGAATTAAAAATCATTTCTGCTTCAGGATGTTCATGATACACCAAAGAAGTTTTGAGCCTTTATGTGGTGAATCCTGTTCACTGCTAATTGCTGTGTTGTTCCTGTCACTCTGGCAATGTCAAGGTTACATTAGATGCTGGGAAAATGAAAATATTTGCAGATGAAGCATGCCGGTTGTTTATGTGTTAAAATGTTCCCTGGGGCAGCTCATATTTCCCGCAGAGTTGGATTTCCTCAGAGCAGTGGTGTGAATATTGACAAGTCTGCTGACGGAAATTATCTGTTACTTAATACATTCACACATTTTAACTGTTAAAAAGTCTGAATTTGTGTGTTGTGATTATTATCGGCCAGTGTATTTAATCGCTCGTGTCCGTGCCGACCTGTCAGTGCTACGCTCATCTCTAGATGGATGGAGGCTGTTAAAAAAGGAAAGGTTTATGAAAATGAAAGACAAATCATACACACAAGCACATACAAACACACACTTACACACACACACGCACACGTATCCATCCACACCGCATCTTTCCTTGCTCTCCATCAGGAGGCCATTTGTTTAGGAAAGCCAAAAAGGGATTTAGTGTGTATTTTACATTGGAAGTCAAATTAGGATTCAAATGATGGCTACTCACTAGAGGCCATATTTGCTCTGTAACAAATTTCACTCCTTCTTCATCACCTGGCGGCTCCACAGACTGACCACACCCGGGGAATCTGTGGCCACCATTTGCATGGACAAAAAGAGCAAAGGAAGGTCTTCCGTCCGACTGAAATAACTTGTTTACACAAGCAATCCGAGGGATTCATTTTGGCTTCGAGGTCTCATCCATAATCCCTCGCTCAGGTATTATTATGATGATGGCTTGATTACCCACAGCCAGCGCCACATGTGTAACTTCAGGTGTTGGTTGGCTCTGTCACCTGATCACAAGTGTTTTGATAATTAGTTGTGGTTCACTGCTGTTTTTGGGAGGCGGCCTCGCTTGCTGTGGACTCTGTGCACACCGTAACAGCCTGTCCTCCCTCTCAGGTTCTATTCAGTGGAAATGTGAGCTGGCAGCAAACATATTTACACTTGGACCCAATCAACCAGGATCATCTCTGCTGATGTTGCTCATGTTGCCACAACAGAACTGGTGCCTCTTGTTCACAAGATACAGTCGGTCACGCCACGTTGTCCTCTTTGTCCACAGAGCTGTGTACACTATCAATATGAACTTTCTTGTACTTTCTCTCTCTGCCTGTGACCTGCCAGCAGCTTTTTGCCACTCTGCACTTGACGTTCACTGCTTTAAATTAGTTTGATGACTTAAAAAGGATAAGGCTGGTCATATTCAGTATACATGATATTGGCTTCTACACACTGTCGGTAGCTCTCAGTCCCAAGCCCATTCATTCTCAGTGAAGATGTGCATCTTTCCGTAGGGACTGTTTGGTGCATTTTACATGCTTTTCATTCTTCATTTTTTGATCATTTTGGCTTTGTTTCCTGCATATGGCATACATTTTGGCAAGATTTTGTATTTTTGTTAAATCTTGGAATTTCCAGGTCAGTTTCTACAGTAAGTCTAAAACAAAATTGTCACGTTTATACTGTGAAGTGCAAAAGAAGCACCATGAAAACCCATTAAACTCATTTACAACTTTTGATCCACAGCATACAAACATGTACTGTATTATTTCTGGGTGTTAGTTGGGATTTTGCCTTGGAATTTGTAATTTTTACTATTTTCCACCTGATGATGTCATTTTTTTACCATATTTGACATATGGAGAAAATACATGCTATTCCACCAGGTGCACTGTCACAGTCAGTGTTGCTGCAAATTAGTGACATATCCCAGGCTGTGATAATAAAAGAAATCTGCTTTGCATGTCGTATGTTAAATATAATTCTTTTTTTTTTTATCTAAAAACATAATGACATCATCATGACAAAAACCTGGCATTCAGAGAGTTAAAATTCAGAAAATTAAGGATGATTTGATATTTATGATTGGGACTGATGCTGGTTAAAAAAAATAGAAAAAAATAGTTAAAAAAAGAAGAAAATAATATTAATGTATATTATTTTTTAAAGCTTAATTTTGAAAAGCACATTTTGTGCGCAGAGCAATGAGTGTGTGCAATATTAAACAGTAAAGACAGGTCATGAAAAAAACTTGAATTTTAACCTCTTGCCCTACAGGCCAGCATAAGGGTTATTAGGTAATAATGATATGTAAACACCTGTTGTGTTAATGTTGATTACTCATATAACATGTTGTTAGAAGCTACAGTCTTTGTGCTTCGATTGATGCAGACCATTTAAAGATACAGCCATCAAAGCAGGTAAAATAAACACTTCTGTCAGACAACAGCAAACAAACAATCATAACTCACCTATTAGGCCTTATCATAATCCACAGGTTGGTAATATTCCAACAAAAACTGTCCTTGTGCATTTGCAGAGGTCCAGACGATCTAAATCAATGACCTTTGGGCTTTTTAGGTGAATTAAGGGTAATTTTACAGTCAGGTAGAGTAGCAGAATTATGCAACAACAGGCATTTTTGCCATTTGGTGCCCATACAGTTTCCTAACAGCAAAGTGTTTATCCCGGCCAGTGTTATATAATAACCTCACTGATGCCATCCCTGTCTCATAGAAAGCTGTACACGTGCTTTTGCTGACAAGCTAAAGGATTTGCAACCTGCAAATATGACATCAGAAGCCAGAGAACCATGTTGACTGACAGAGGGGACTACCATTACAGGTTTTTACAGGAATATAGACACGAGGCACGTTAACATGCAGCCCGCTAATCTGATTAGAATAAGTTTAAAAGCCCAAACAGGTTAAATGTGATCCATAGAAACACCTCAATATGCTTAAACAGCCCAAAACCAATTCAAATTTCAGTCAGTTGCAGAGTGGTATTATAAACCTTTTTGTAAACCGACTAAAAGGACATTTGTATTATGTAAATGATTATGCTGATTCATCTCTGGCTGCGTCCTTACGTAAGGGGACCTGACAACGTATGTTTCTCCACTTCCAGAAAACGGCAACTTCTGTTGGTATCACGCTGTAGACAAGACGCTCAAGTGCTCGAGCAGCCCCGTAACCATAGTAACTCGCTCACTCCTGCCCAGGTGCCCGAGCAGAGAGGGAGAGAGCACTGCCCTTCTGTCAGAAGTTATGCTTTTCTTATTTTTCACTTTGAGAAAATGCACTTGTGGCGTGAGAGTGCGTGAAAAGTCTCAATAGCGTGTCTCATGATCACTGCAAGACTTGGCAGCCGTCTCAAGTTTCTATATGCATAATATTTGCTCATGTCACACAGCTGCTCTGTTTACATGCGTTGGCACATGTAAACACTTGATCATGTTGGAAGACATCTCATCTAAACAACTGACCTGAAATCTATAATCCGATTGATTTCAATCAGATTTAGAAAAAGTGTGTGCATGTAAACGTAGCTGCTGTCAGTGACGCACACTTTGCTGTCAGATCGTCGTTTTCCCGTTAGCTGTGAGACAGATCACCACAGCATATGTCAGGACAATATAAACAGTTTGCAACCCTACATTAGTGTGTTAGTTAACTCATTTGAATCCTCAGACAGGGTTGCCTTTGGGCTTCTCACTTCTATCACAATGTCCAAACTGAACGTACTAAGCTGGCTTTTATTTTAAGTCTTTATTTCAAACTAACACCATACATAATATCAAAGGAAAACATCAAACACTTACTGATGAAGCATTTAAAAAAGCAGTGCCAAACAGGCGAGCTAGCCAATGCCATAATGCATTACGCACTTCTCCCGCGAGATCCTGCCCGCTCAACAGTTACATAGTGGAAGAGCAGGTGTTCAGTGCTTCAGAGTGGGAATGAATGAGGCACAATTCTTTCTATCACACGTCACTATTCAATCAAAATTATTTTGAAGCTGTTATTTTAAGGTTAAAAAAATGCATGATGTGGCTTTTTAAAAAAGGCTAAAACATTTCCTAAAACACCTGGGCACTGATTGTAGCAAATATTCTTCAAACAGGAGTAAATGGTGTTTTTGGGGGGGACTATTTTAGCTGCAAATTAATACACATTTGCTGCTTTAGTGCGTGGTTATGATTTATTTTGAATCGACTCAAAATGAGCTGCAGTGCCAATCTTCATCAAAATACTTGATAGTTGATGAGTTTATTGGGTTTTTTTTTTGTTGTTTTTTTTATGTGAGCTGTTTACGATAAGAAAAAAAAAGATTATCTGACCCTATCCTTAAATCTGACTTTAACAAGGGCATGGCTGGTTATGTTCTTATCTTTATTATATAAGAGAAACGTGACTTCAAAGCATTTCCTCATTTTCACCATGAAACAAAATGAACACTATTTGTTTGACCTCAGCTCTGAATGGCTGTGAACTTGTTAAAAACGTACTTGTTTTGTATATTCCGTGAAAAGAATATAAACAAGGAAGTGGAAATCTGAAACGCTTTTGAAAGCTGGTGACGGCACAAAAAAAAAAAAATCTGGCACGGCAGCAGGTTTGTTTGTTGTTAACACGCTGGTTAGGTTCCCTGCTCCCAAAGCTCTGCAAGAAACAAACTGACACCTTCTTTGTCATGTTGTTTACAGACTGAACTCACAGTTGGACCTGAATCAAAGTGACACTAACACTGACATTATGATTTTATGTTATCACACTGCATTATTTATCTCCCAGTAGTAGTTGTGGTTCTTTTCTTTATACAGCCCTGCTGACCTATTCTCACCTGTTTGGTTTATCATGTACCGAAACACTCAAGGGTGAAGATAATTATTTAATTAAACCTTTCATTGCCATGAATATTCTTATTAGTTCCAAAATGTATGTAGATACTGTTGTGTTTACTCTTGTTTAAAGATTAAGACCTGTTTTACCTGTTTCACTTTGAGGCAATCCCCTTAAAACAACATGTAGGAATGAGAAAAGTAGTGCACTGATGCCAGCGACAGTTTGTTATCAACAAAGCAGCTAATGACTCAGTGATATCTGCTGCTTCAGGTGTGCTGTGTTTCATACCTGAGGCCTCAGACACAGACAGTTTATTGGTGCTCATTAATGTCAGACAGTTGAGATTTAAGAAAGAAGGCTTTGATTAAAAAAAAAATTTGAAAAAAAAAGTTTGCACATAAAATATTTGAAAAATCAATCAAAAAATGCCTGTAAATTTTTATTTGACAGCTTGTCTGACATCATCTGCCCGGCCCTGTCAACGTCACACAAGCTCAAACAGATGAACTGTCGCTCCCATGTTTTCTCTAAAATGAGGAGCGAGAGAAATGCACATGTCTGCTCTTCTGAGTGTGTACCAAACACACTTCATGCCCTCTTTGCAAAACAGAAAGCATACTACTATCTTCTTACACGTGCACATCAAAGACTGGTCAGGCATTCAGGTGAACAACTACTGTTGTTCAATTAATGACTTCCTGTTATTACATTACCATGATTTTCCTACCTGAATAAAAGTACTTTGAAATAGGAAAAAATGCAGGCTTAAAATATTTCAGTTTTAGATTAATTCATTATTTTTAGATCCTGGGTCTTCAACAAGGGACCTGTGACACCTGGGGGGTGGGTTTGTTTGTTTGTTGGTTGGTTTGTGTGTTTGTTTTTTCAAAAAAATTAAGTCTCAAAATGCTCATAAACATGATTTTTTTTTTTTTAGCAAAGATAAATTGGCTTGTTTAAAAAAACAACATCAACAAAAAAACAAATTTACAGAACACAACATTAATGATAGGTTGTTTCCCATAAATCCTTGTGCAGTCATTTAACTCTTAATCACTGTGCGGCACCTATCCGCAACAGGAAAGTGAAATAAACATATTGGTCAGTTAGTTGTATTTTTTATTTCGAGCGTACAGACATTCTTGTGAGCCGGGATGGATTGTTTTGTAACTTTTCAAGCAAGAGACTATGACATACTGTTCACCTCAGAAACCACCGGCAAAAGTAAAGTTAAGACCGATGCACTGAGACTATAACTGTTGCTGACTTTGTAGCTACAGGCTACAAATGAGAGAAAACCTAAAAATATTCAGAGAATTTTCTTTAGTGTGACTCAGTTTTATACAGTCTGTGCAGAAGGGGTCCCTGCTCTGTCTCTCTTTCAGGTAAGGGGTCAGTGGCCTGAAATATACCAGAAAGAGCCTTGTTTAAGGTGCATTGTATAATTTAAAGATCATTTAGACATTTGTTTGCTTTTCAGAAACATCCGGTCACGTTTCTGTCCACTCTAACAAGTGTATAAAAAGGGAATTTACATGAAACTAACAGTGTAACCAGACTGACCATTTACTCTGTAAATACACTCCATAAAATGGATTGCTTACAAAATACAGTCTGTGTAAAATGTAGGCATCCATCTCTATATACATAACTCACTGTATCATTTTATTATTTTTCCTTCCTCAAAGTACTCTCTAAATCACAGCTGGACGTATGATTGAGTAAAGGCAAACTACCAAATTGACTAAAATTATACGGCTACCGTCTTTTGAAACATCCAGTATATCAAAGTCTGAAATAAACTCTTAAATCATTTCCTCCGCAGATTCCTGGAGAACTTGTTTGCCAGGGTTTGTGGCTTAAAAATATATCTCGGTGGTTATGTTGCCAAACAGCAGCAATATACTCTCTGTGTCTGAGCTCTGTATTAGTCTGGCAGTCTGTGTTTAGGATGGTCAGTGATTTGAGCATAATAACTTTAAAGAAGTTCAGATTCAGCTCAGGGCTGTTGTATTAGACTTCATCCGTACAGTACAACTAATAAACAACTAAATGTCTCTGCATGCATACAGTATGATATGTAGTGTGCTGTACTTTGACTGAATTGACCCTTTAATGCACTGCTGAAGCAGATGTTAACATTGCATTCTAATGGGCCAAATAATTGTAATGAAAGTGCTAAATCATTATACATAACAATAACAATTAAAAAAAGTCTCTTAAATAACAGCTAAAATACTAACAATTTATTCAAGATTTAAAGAGACATAAAAACAGCATCAGTCACGAATATCTAATAAATGTCATTTGTTTTGAAAGATGACAGAGGATGGAATAAAAGATGTTTTGCTGCAGGAATCCTGTATCAGTGGTTTTCAATCTTTTTTTCTGACAAAGACCCCCAAACCGATACACTTTAGGTCACAGACCCCCAGACTTCACTTCAGGAACCTCCGTCTAAAAAGATTTTGGTTGTTTATGATTTAGACCAGAATTGTATAGTTTTCTTCTACAGCTGGAAGAAGTTAATGCTATGATCAGAACAGTCACTCTTATAACTCTTGCTCACATTAGGATCACTTTTTTAGTGAAAATCAACTATTCTCCATTATTTTGGGTACCACTGCCCTACATCATCTCTCTGCATAAACATTTTATTTTCTTGTCTCTACAGAGTCTTTGGCTTCTATAAGGGAATCCTGCCTCCAATTCTGGCCGAGACGCCAAAGAGAGCAGTCAAGGTGAGATAAAGGATGTGCATGTTGGCACATAGAAAGCCGCACTGATGCAGCGCTCGGGCTCCTGTTTCACTGTGTGCTCCACTGCTGTATGAAAACACTCCAGCCGCAGTCACTCCAACACGGCACACATATTTTGATTAAACACACGACTTCCCTGTGCCATGTCTGCCGCCTCAGCCACTCCTATTTGTACTGTTGGCCCACAAAATATTGACTTTCAAGCATTTAGTTAAAGCCTTCCCCTGAGCCTCCGTCTTTTGATATGTGTTTGTACGAAGGCTTACAGCATTTTAGGGGGTGACAGGGGCACAGGGCCTGATGCCTGGCATGGAGCTGCTCCATAATGAGACACTGGAGACATAATTGTGTAAAAACTAAGCGCTCACACTGAGAAGATGGGGTAATCGCTCTTAGAGCGAACAAAGCCGGCTGATGGTGAGAAATGTCTGGAGCGAAGGATTAAAGCAAATTAAAGGTCCGATTAAAACGCCTCTGCTGGCGTTGTGCCCTTTGCTCAGATAAACAAATCAGTGGATGTTTCTCCTTTTCAGAGCGTGCAGGAGAATTTTCTCTTCCCACACAGATTGTGGTTTAAGATTTATAGCACAGTTTAATTTTCATGTGCTGGTTGAGTTGATATAATGTGCACCCAAGTTCTTTTCCTGTGTTTTTAAGGTTGCAGCTTTTAATAATTTGCGTGTATGTAGGTGTGTATGTGTATGGAGATGTCACTTTGTGAATGTAGCATGACTTTCTGACAGCTTGTTCATCCTGATCTTCCCTCTGCAGTTTTTCACCTTTGAGCAGTACAAGAAGTTGCTGAATTTGACCCCTTTGTCTCCTGGTGTGGTGAGTCTTTACAAACAGAAACACCTGAATACACTCTCACCTGAAAAATAAACACACACACTCACAGGACCAGGAAGAGTGTTACACCCAGTGTCAAAAATCGGCCTTTCAGCTCACCTGCAAAAGGCTGGCAAAACAAAGACAAATGCCAAGAATAATTTTACCGGTTAAATAACTTAATGTAAATCAATGCACATTTGTAAAAGCAGTTTCAATAATGTTTCAAGTACAAATACAAGTGATGCATGAGTACGCTTGGAGAATTTACTCCACATTTTACATTCTAAAAAAAGTCTTCTGCTTCTACTATTTCTGGCCTAAAAAAAACGTTCATTCCATTTTTGTTAGAGGGTTTTGTGAGACTTTACTATAATGTTAAATACAAAACTGACATACTGGCAGCCTTACTGACTGAACAGGTCTTCTCACATTGGACAGAATGAAAACTCTGAAGTGGGGATTAAGTGGCAAGAGCCTATAATAACACTCCTGTTAGGTGTCAAAAGAATACTTAATCTGCAAAATGATCGTTTGTATATCAGTTAGTCACCATGTTATATTGAATTTGTGAAGACAAACTTTATTCCTGCACACCTTCACAGTGAACGAAGAATCATAAAACGCTGAACATCTTGATCAAGTTAAGTCAAAGGCAACCGCATTTAACAGCAGCCAAACTCACAGAAATTGTGCAGATTAATCCAAGTCTCATTTATACAGTCATATGCTCAGTACCTCCCAAACACATGCATTTTCGCTAAAACCTTAGTATTTAGAACACTTCTGCATAATAGCTTCACGCACAAATAAGTATAGTGCCTAGGCAAGCTCATGCATTTGAACTCTGCTTAATGAAATATGTGGAAATGATTTCAATGGTAAGGTTATGGTGAAAATGCATGTGTTTGTGAAGTTTTGAGCACACAGCTAGATAAATGAAACTTGGATCATATTGCCTAATTTGTGTGTTTGCAAACAGTTTTGCTGTTGTTAAACCTGTTTCCCAGTTTAGTCAAATTCATGAAGAATTTTCTCAGTTTTCTGGATTCTCCGTTCACCGTGAAGGCAGGAGGAAGAAAGAAAAACAAAGTTTTCTTCACAAATTCAACATTAATTAATACACAAATGATCATACTGTGGGTGAAGTATTTCTTTAAACCTGGGCAGACATCCTGGGTTTTTGTTAATCTTGAACATTTTGTTCATGTTACAATATTTCAGTCAGCTTTTCTGTGTTCCCAGAACCTGCAGCATTCATACAGCACAGTTTCAGTCAAGATGTAGTTTTAGCTACAAAATGTAAAATACTACAGATAGATTAGAAAAAAATGCTGACAACAGTTTAAAACTAAGCTGCAACTCCCAGAGCTGGCTCCAGAAGCAACTTTTAAGTCCCTGTAGATCCTATGTCAAATGCCCAGATTTACAGCGGAAATAAACATGTTTACAGTCTGGTACAAAAATGCCCTATAGCTAATTTCAACATTCAAGAAAACTGAGCCCGGGGGATTTCTATCTAACTCACCTGTTAAGTGGACTGCTTTGATTGACAGGCTGTCTGTGAGTCAGATCCACACCTCGCTCCTCCACAGCTCCGGCCTCTCTTCCAAATATGGTCACTTTCGGCTCCAAAAACTCCAAGATTGGTCAAAATACAAAACTTATGGTTTCAAAACGGGAGTCCACAAACCAATTATTGACATCACGGCAGCTTTTCTAGTCTATGTTTATAGCGCATCTTTGACGACAGCCATGTTGGACCGTGGATCTGCTAAAACTGTAAGATAGCCAACCAAAATTTCAGACATGCCAGATTTCCAACCGATCATCTGACAGCCAGATCGCTGATCTTTAGGAGAGTTAATTTGGTGTTGTGACTCTCTCTCACACTGCAAGTCAAACAGCAACTGATTTGGTGCGTAGTGGGCTCATTTCTAAAATTAGTCGAGGTTAACAGTGTCAGCCAGTTTTAATCTGACGGATTGTACGTTTACAAATAAGTAGTATCCAAAATGAATTAGGACAGAACAACCGAAACACCACTTAAAGCTGAAGTTCGTCACTTAAACCTCAAAGTCATTGTTTCATTCAAATCCAGTGTGCCTGAGTAAAGCCAAAATTATAACATACATTATTCTGTCCCAACAAACAGCCTTTTCTGCGTGTTTACTCGGCGGTTATTAATTCTGCAGACTGGTTACACCTCAGGCCATGAATCTACAAGTGGTTTCATCCTTTTTGACCAGTCTGGTTTCTGTTACATTGAGTCAGAGTTTTAAGCTCGACAGATCTGCGTTGCAGGGGCGCGGTCACCACACTCCGCCTATTCAGGTGGCAGCCAAGTGTCGGGCGTGATGGATGGCTTACCTGTAACTCAGCGCAGGGGCCGCCCCAGCACGGCGCATATCCTCGTCTTGTTTTTACAGCCATCGGTGGAGAAATGCTTACCTGTCCCATCCATCATGCTCTCCACCTCCTGCTCTATCTCTTCATCTTCCTCTTCTTCAAGTGCCTCCAACCCCATTTCCCCCCAGAGGCCCTCGCGTATCAAGTGCTGTAATCACATCAGATCATTAGTGCGAGTGAATTACACATTGGGTCTGAATGGCGCTCTCTCTCTCTCTCTCTCCTATTCAGCATGGTACAGCTGAATGCCTTCACTCTGATTAATGAGGACACACACAGTAATAATACAAATAAGGAATTAAAACGTGGCTGGCTGGCTGTGTAAACATCGTGAGGCATGTCTGAGAGGATGGGTCCTGGGGCCCTGACAGCAGGATAAAGAGGCAGGAAGAGTAATGAGCTATAGACACGTTCTTGACATGTTCCCATTACGCTTCTCTGCAAGCAAGCATGCACGCACACATGCACACACATACACACTTATACAGCCCCATGCAAATACACGCAGTTTTGCAGAAATCCCCTCTTTATTACATGTCAGGGTGATACATTTATAAATAGATAGTGGACTTGTTGCCTCTTATATTGCATCCAGCGGCACAAAATAAAGTGCTTTGCTCATTAGGAAATAATTAACTGTTTTATTTACTTCTTTTAGCTAAATTTTCCACCTTTTTATCGATGGATCTTGCTACTTTAATCACGTTTCTAGTTCTCTCCTCTCATTCACCTTCCTCTCCCTCCCCTTTGTCATCTAACATTTTGTCAAATGATAACACACACAGGTGTCTTGTGTGTCTTCAAGCATTTGTCAAATGACAACAATGACAGACATGACAGACACAAATGTCCTTCTTGAACAAGACAAAAGGACCCGTGGAACAAGTTTCTGAAAGCGAAACTGGGATTGAGCATTACGCTCCTGCAGCTCGGACATGTTGACAGTCTTCCTCATTAGCTGCAGTTACGAGGACAATATTTCTTCATTGAAATCTCTCTGATTAGAGATTCCAACTAAACTGTTGACATGGATGATAAATAAAATGTGTGTTTGCGTAGACGATAAATAAACTAAAAAATGTAAACTTTACATGCAAAGCATTTAATCAGAATATAACTTTTTTTATACTTGCGCACTGTGAAGCGTCTAATCTGCTGGAAATATAACAGAAGATTTTTTTTTCTCCCCAACTTTATTGAGAATGTTCAGCGTGAAGAAGTGGTGTTGCCTGTTAATTAAATTTCATAGTGAGTAACTGAAGTGTAACCTAGATTATTTGTAGCTACAAATAACAGATGTCTCCAAAACACTTCACATGCAGGCTTTTGGTAGATGCTACAATTTACCAATGTTCCCTAAATGTTTCATATGCAGGTGACTGCTGCTGGTGGCAATACATGATTATTATGTCCAGCAACTCTGCTCCTGTAGCAACAACATGACATAAGGCTACTATTGCGATCTATGTGTGCCGGTGGTTGACAATGGATGTCCCTTCTCCAAATTTAAACAATTTATTGGGTCCATGAATGTGGATTCTTTTTTCCTCTGCAGCAGTTTCTAAAGCTTGAGTTGCAGGGCGGATAATTGATCGGTTTATCTGGTCAAAGCTGATGAGAGGAGCAGCTGCTGCAGTGGAAGTGAATGCAAACCTTTAGACTAGATACAATTAACGATCAGGTTTTTCTTTCACTGCACCTGGTGTTCTCCTCCATCTGTGCCCATATTACACTCTGTGTTCCGAAAATGTGCAATGAATGTATAATCGAACTGTATATATATTTAATAGCCCATCTAATAAACCGTCAAACTCTAAAAATGTGGATTCAGGCTGCAGATGTTTTGATTGTGGCAGGCCGCTTTACACATCCCCCTCAACCAGATTGAAAGGTCCTTCTGATCGGGCCAGATCACACCAGTCTCCCAATTTAGGTGCCTAAATGAGGCGTCTTTATTCTTCTGATCGGGCTATTATTTTTACTATTAGTGATTTTTTTTGGGATCTATTTAAATAACATATTGTTTACATCTGTTTGTCTGTTCTGCTTTGTTTATACCCAAATATTATCTGCACATTCTCACTCCTAAATCATGTCCATCTGCCCTGCAGGCGCTGTCTGTAGCAGGCCTCGGCGCAGGCTTGACTGAAGCGGTTGTCGTCAATCCGTTCGAAGTGGTGAAAGTCAGTTTGCAGGCCAACCGCGACTCCTTCAAAGAGGTTGATAGAAATAAAATCCTGTAATGTGCACTTTTCTTTAGATGCCCAGTGTGTTTTTTTGTCAGCATGTGACATTTCCTTCATATTCACTCTCTCCAATACAGCAACCCTCTTCATTCGCTCAAGCAAGGCGCATAATTAAGACAGACGGATTTGGGCTAAGAGGCCTGAATAAAGGACTCACATCGACACTGGGACGCCACGGAGTTTTCAACATGATCTACTTTGGCTTCTACTTCAACGTCAAGGATGCTATTCCCACCAGCCCGGTAATATGCCAATCAAAATCTATGATCACACTCCGACCTCCAGTGCTGTTCTGGTTTTCGGGACAAATGCAACTGGAGCCAAGTGACAGACGCACACAACTTCAGCTTTGCTTTGGTGTTTGTAACCTTGACTACACCTAATTTTTTACTTACTTCAGGCTATATGATATGCACATGTCCCAGCCACCTCGCCAGTGGGGAATTGCAAGTGTTTGACAGTATGATTAGTGATCCTGACTGCCATGGCAGAGAGGAAGCAGAAATCAGAGAGGAGCTTGTAAGATCAGCCCCGCTAATACCTCCGCTGTTTGCTCGTCATAACATCCTCAAAGTCTCAGATTACACATCCGGCAGCGCCTGATGGCCCAAACAAAAGTTAATTTTGTTTAATGGAAACGTTACCATACGCCAGCTCCACATGTACAAACCAGAGCATTAGATTAACCCCGATGAACTAATTGGAAGCAGACAACGGCACTATTTTCAAGGTTACAGTGGGAGCCCGAGCGCTGCTATATTTTCAACATTTTTCCAGTGACGCATGGCGTACAGAGAAGCAAGTGGTCATCCTCTGAATGATAATTATGTGGCTGGATGACCCAAATAGCTCTCTTCTTAGATTGTGGCCGTCGCTTTTGGGAATGATCCATCGGTATGTGCGATGATGGAATGATCCTGTTTGTGGGAGGCTAACGACAGCTATTGTTGAGGCAGAAAAGAATAAATACTGCGGCCACCGACAGCTCACAGGCTGAGCTGATAGTGGCGTTCCTCCAAAGCCCTTTTGTCAGCAACATGAGCAATGAGCTTGCAACTCAAACATGTCCATAGTCAAATGAAGCTGGCCGAGCTCGGGCTTCTCTCATGTCTCTATTTTAATAGTACAGAGGAGGCAGATAGCACACTGCCATCATTCACGAGCGAATGTGTGAGGAGATGTTTGCTTAAGGCTGTTAGGAAGTGGGTTGATGGGTGTACTTAGGCCGTGGGTATGTTGCCCCCTTCCCCACATCCCACTTGAAAAAAACAGAAGAAGTGGGATTAGCTGTTGATTTACCTCGGCTCTCAGGGTGTCCAGCCGCTTGAGAAAGGCCCGGACCAGAGAGGCTGCTGTCATTTGTAAAAATATCCCGGCCAATTAGCTGTCAGAGCTCTCTGAGTCTGGGCTTCTTTGGTACAGTAATACCCCTGTGCCGAGTCACAGCCCAATTACCCAAATTGTCCCCATATGCCTCCCCAGTCTGCCTGCATGCACCCTGTTTATAAATCCTCCGTCTTGGCTCCCCCAAAGAACATGTGCTTCTGCTCAGCCAATCAGAGCGCCGCACCGCAGTCAGGAAGCACTAATCTGCCCCCCGCTACCATAAAATGATCAGGGCTTTCATGCCAGCTTTGCAATCATATGCACAAGCCTCCTCATGCTCTCCCCCCACTCTCACATATACATAATGTCTGTCCATTTATTTAGTCAACTCCATGGCACTACTTTCTCTCGCTGAAGTTATATTCACTACTAATGTTTTGTGGGATGATATTTAACACCTGGTGCCCACTTTTGAAATGTTTCCAGTAAAATGGTGCTTGTTGAACATGCGTACCAGGGTTCAAAGTTTATAGGGTTTTTTTTTTCACTTGCCTAACTGGCAAGACTGGGCAAGTGGGTCAGATAGCTACGTGCCCGAAGTCAGTTTTTACTTGCTCTGAAACAAAGTGTTTTATCTTTTGGCAGTTATCAAATAAGTTAGGTCACATTTTATTTATAGAGCACATTTAAAAAAAACAAATGTCGACCAAAGTGCTTTAGATGGAGATAAAATAAAAGTCATGATTAAATAAAAACATAGGAAATGAACATATAAAAGCAGCCATACCAGGAGAAAGTAATCAATATGCACATTGCAGCATTGCACAAACAACAAAATAAAATACAAAGGCTAAAGATAAAGGAATACTTTACAATGTGAGTAGTATGTGTAATGAACTGCGGTAAACCTCCCTCCATCTAACCAGCGCCTAGGTACCCTCCCAAAACTCAGAGGATGACCTAAATTGATGCAAAAAGGCGTCATTCTGTGTAGTCTGGCTAGCTCTAGCGGCTGTACTCAAATTTAAGGCTGTACTTTTGCATTTTTGTATGCCCGCCACCCACGCTGCCGCCGTGGCCACAAAAAGCATAGAAGCAGATGAAGAGAGTAACCCACCCATCTCTCTCTCTCCCTCTCGCACTCTCTCTCAAACTTAGACTGAAATCCAATCAAACTGTAAAACCAGGCAGTGCCAGTGAAATACAAAGATTGTGTTACTCCACTGCCTATCTTGCACCTAAAATGTTTTCAGAAACACATTTCAGTGTCCTGTTTAGCTGTCATAGCGAGAGTTTGTGAACAGGAAGTGGGCGCCATACTGCTTCCTCCACAGTGAAAATGGAGGTTGAAAAAATCCAACGGTAAAACTAAGCAGCGCTAAAAGAATAGATATCGTTATTGTCCACTTATGTGGAAATTTGTCTTCGGTTTGCCATTTATTTGAAAACTTCACAGACATTGATACACTTATGATATATAAATGTAAACCAAGTTTCTGTGGCTGATTCGCATGATTTTTAGCCTCAAAACTTTTAAACTTTTCGAAAACATGTCTTAGCTTACAGTTTAACTGTAATATGAGATCATTTCTTGCCTGCCGGCCACTATTGTTTCAAACAGATGAATTCACATTCACCAGCAGGAGCATTTATTGTCTGATGTGGCGCAATGCATTGTTGTCCTCTTTCTCTTGTTTTCTCTGGTCATAAAGCAATTTCAAATGTATTTGCATTGTTATACTGCACTGACGGCCAAGTTTTATTAAAAGGCCATCTTCCCAGCGTGAAATAGTTCTTTAATTGTTGTTTTATCCACCTTTTTATTCCACCGTCTTTCAAACGTTGGCCCACATCCTCCAACTCCACCCAACTAACTTCCTCTTACAAGATAATTGAAATATTTGCTTGTGCTTCAGCTCATAAACTTTGTCGTTACTCGCTGCCATTTTCTCGTGAGTGCCTGATCAGTCCTGCACGTGTTACTCTCAACAGAGATGAGAAGGAAGCGAGACGGCTCACTCCGTAGCTAAATCTATCATCATGTCTCCAACAAAACAATGTGTTTAATTAATTTTTGTAACTTTTCTCCAATCAGGCTGGTAAGTTGTAAAATTTACTTGCCCCGGGCAGTCCGGCAATCCTTTCTTTTCTTTATTTTATTGCTTTTTATTTATGAACTTTTTTTTACATTATAGGAACAAGAAGTAGAAAAACAAAAACAGATAAGCAACAGAACACAGAAAAAAAATATAATAAGTATGTGGTCATGGGATGTTTAAAGAGTAAAAGAAAATTTTCCTATTCGAGGGCAGGTTATTATATGTGATGCATACAGAGTCCTGCACACTTTTTAAAAAACCTGTGTCACCTCTTCTTTACCAGGACCCCATGCTGGAGTTTTTGAGGAAGTTTGCTATCGGCCTGGTGTCCGGGACAATCTCCTCCTGCGTGAACATTCCCTTTGACGTAGCCAAGAGCCGCATCCAAGGCCCCCAGCCCGTTCCTGGAGAGATCAAGTATCGCACCTGCTTCCAGTCCATGGCACTGGTGTACCGGGAGGAGGGGTATGAACAACGGGGGGTTAACTGGGGATCAAATTTTTTTTAAAAATTGAAACACTGGCACCGATGAATCCAAGAATTAATGAGGCACTTTGTCTGCTTTGTTAGCCGTTGACAGTTGGTTATCTGCCAACCTGGCTGTCAGGAAAGACAAATGTAGCAGCTGCAGCTACGAGTTAGCAGGGTTTGATTGTGCGGTGTGAGTTTCCTGCTCTAACTACAGAGGAAGTGCATGAACAGCTTGATGCAAAGCTGTGATCCGATGAATGGAAACCAAATAGTGACGTTACATTCTGGGCCGTATTCCCCACGTGTGTGATCATACATCTCTGCAGTCTGTCAGACGTACAGTAAATGTTAACATATTTTCGAGCCTCGGAGAATGGCAGCTCTAAATGGAAGCTTCAAGGAAAAGATGTATGTTATGTTAGCAATTGCCCCAGGCTTTCCACTTTCCCCCATGCAGCTCCACTAAGACAAGGGCCGAGCGAGATGTTTGTAGTTAGTGGACGCAGGAGCCTCGGGGGCGACTGCAGGAACGGCACTGAAACGTTGTCGTCGCAGGGGTGCACGCAGGGTGCCCCCTCCGCCACATCCAGTCCCCTGCTCTAACACAACACAGTCCCAGCTAATTAGTGGTCCCTATGGGAGACGTCGTTAAGCAGACCCTAACGAGCCGCACGGCGCTCCACGGGTCAATCTAATCAGACAGAGGGCCAGGGAGGAAGTGGGTCGAGCCTTATTAACGCCATCAGTGGCGGGGGCAGGGAGCGGGACAGGGAGCACGAGGCGGAGGCAGGCAGCCACCGATCACCTTGAATGCATTAAGAGGCAGGTACTCGCCACCGCTGGCCGTTAGAGCTCAACTATGTACCTGACGGGGTGAGAGTGAGAGAGACAGGCAGCCAAGCAGACAGAGAGACAGGCAAGGACTCACCACCACACTCACACACACACACACACACACACACACACACACTGAAGCAGGGATACTCAACTTGCTTTGCTTTGGGGCCACTTTTGCAAAATGACAGGAGGCCAGGACCCAGTCACAGCAGCTCGTTACATGTTTCTAGGATTTTAGGATTTTGATGCTGTTTTATGCACTCTGGGACTTAAATTATACTAAAAGTACAAAAACAATTCTCAGTGTGAATCACTTAATTTTTATAGTGAATTACAAAATAGTCTGGGGGGGGGCACCTCGGGCTGTAAGTTGAATATCACTGTACTTAAGGCATACATAGATAAAAAATAGTAATAGTTCTTTGATTGGATTATAATTATTAATTTCTTTGTGAGATATTTTGTTTGAATGTAAATGTAATAAGTATTATTCAGACTGCCCATCTTTAATGTTGTTATAATCAGATAAGCCAAAATGTATTTGTCAGCGAGGAGCTTTTTTGAGGAATGTCCTTCCTTTATTTAAGTAACAATATTTTATTAATGTGTGTCATGATTGTGCTCCATACCATGTGATGACGTTCTTGAGTCACATGAAGAAATCAAAAGAAATGAACATATATTGAGTTTTATGTTTGGTATTTGTAATTGCACATTATTAACATCTCAATTTTCTCCATAGGTACTTGGCACTATACAAGGGGTTGGTGCCCAAGATAATGAGGCTTGGACCAGGTAACAATATACAGTTCTTCATACCGATATTAAAATTGTCTAATATCACATTTAAATCATCTTTAAATCATTTTGAGAAAACAATGTTGATTTTTCTTTTATGTTCAGGAACTCTCATATTATTGATCTAGACAGTGCTTCCCAAATCATGTTAGTGTTAAATTCAACTTTGCATGAGTGTTTTTAGTGAAATGATGTGTGAACAAGCTCTACTTCCCTCTTAGATTTATTAATTCTTACTGTTTTGTGCCTCATTGTCAATAACCCGAATCAAATCATTTTACGTTGTTATTTCTAATATCTATGCAATGTTTTAATGGTAATATAATGAGCTACATTTACTGCTTATCCAAGTATTCTGTCCTAATACAGTGCTGCAGGAATGAGTCCCAAAACCAAAAAATGAGTTCACATTTTAGCACCTTTAGTTCCTTGGTCTTGAAGTCAGTCGTTTTTTTGAATGGGTTTTCGGTTAGATACCTCAAATAAAGTTTGTGGTCAACACAAGCTTAAGAGATGTCTATGTTTTGTTCTACAGCATAAAATATGTCGGTAAATACACCATTCATGAATTTTGACGCTTTTAAGTGTCTTAAAAAAGGCTGTTGCGAACAAGTTGCTAAATGAGACTGCAGAGTGTCATCAAGCTCAACACGGCTTTATGGCCTTGTTGTGGTGATAAAGTTCTGTCATGCGACCATGATGTAGTTTTTTTATAGCCTAATGTTAATGTTTTACTTCTGATGATTGAATTTGCACTAAAAAAATCTTAAAAGAGGTGTTCATTCGTGAAGGTTATGCTACAGAACATGTTGTGTAAGCATGGGCGGATTATGAGACAGCAAGCCCCTGGGCACAGACTTGTAGAAGGGCCCCACCACCTCTCCTACATAGGAACAAGAAACTGATTTTATACCTATTTAGCCTCTTTTAGTTATTGTTTTGCATCTCTGTGTAGTCATTACACATCTCCCTGTGATTTTTTGTTGTTTAATTTTTCTTTATGGTCATTTTGCATGTCTTCATGATCTAATATAAATGTCTCTTTGAGAGACATTTTGTAGTTGAAGGTAGGCCCGTTCAGTAATCCATCCATGCATGTAAGTATTTGTGTAATAATACACAAATCAATGGGAAAATCCCATTAAATTACTGTCGTGGAAACCAGGGCAATGCTAACTTCCAGGCTGTCCCAAAAATAAACGTCATCCCTGCAGCACTCTATTCACCATCCATGTAATGTCCATCTATGATAAAGTATATTCTTGGTTCCTATTGGTTAGGTAGCTCACACTGCTTATTAACTAGCTGAGTTTTTTATTTTTTTGCTGCATCTCTTTCTCTCTTCTGTTGGGTTACAGGTGGAGCGGTGATGCTTCTGGTCTATGAATATGTGTCAGGATGGCTGCAGAGGAACTGGTAACAAAACAAAACAAACCACAGAAATAATACCCACGAGAGTGCCTTATGGATCATACCTCAATGTCATTATTGTTAGCTGACTCCACTGACATCAAGCCAAATTAGTGTTTTTTGATTATTTTTTTACCTTGAAAACACAATATTGCTCTACGAATATCAAATTAGTATTACAATCTTAGAATGCAACTTTCTAAGAAAAAAAACACATCTTCATCAAAGTTACTTTCTCAGGAATTAAAAACAGCTGGAATATTTGAAAATGGAATACTTTTCTAATAGAAAGCATGTTTTTCACAGTGGATCAGTAGATTTTAAAGGCCCTGAAAACCTATTGTTTCAATCTGCTTCTCAGTATGAATAATGAGGTCCAAAATGAACACAGTATTTTCTGTCAAATTGATAACAGTTTTTTGCTATTTCACATGGGACATTTATGCATTTAGTACTTTTATTCTGTGCTCCTCTCACTGAGTTTGAAGTGGGCAATGCTCAGTTGGAAATGTTGTGGGATTGTTTGCTCATGTTGCTCGAATTGTCAGTGAAATCTGAGCAAACTACACCAGCACAGTCCTGATGAAGCAAATTATGTGAGTTTTTGAGAGTTAAACTCTCAAAGAATAATAGTGAAGAATATTTCATCATGAAGTAGCTTATTTAGTCACAAATACTTTGTTATAGTGCTGAATGTTGGAAACAAAGTTTTCAGGGGCTTTAAAGCTGGGGTAGGCAGTTTTCTGGAAAAGACAATCAAAATAAATGCCAGAATTTGAAAATCCAGCCCTCCCCCTGCAGCTCTCCCCTTTCTGTCCTCAGTTCCTCCAACCAGACAAGCACACACTTCATAAATTTACCTGTACAGGTATTAGTCACTCATTTCAGTCATCCTGGACGTGCCTGCGATCCTGATGCTGTTATAAACAGCAATTCAATGAGAATTTCTTTTCTTCATGACTCACTGACTACATTTACATGCACAAAATATTCTGGTTTTTACCCTTATTCTGAAAAAGATAAATTCCTAATTTCTACTAATGGCAAATGAAAATGAATTTTTCACTAATACTCTTATCTACATGCAGCCAAGTATAGTCTGATTAATGACTAATATGTCATTTATCATGTCAAAATATAGAAAAGTGGATCAGCTGGAGCCACTTGTGCCATTTTGTTTCTCTCCATCAAAAAAAGGATTCTTTCAAAGTTTCCTACTGGTGGCAAACTTGTTTGACTATACTAACACAGGCTAGATATTCTAAATCCTGAAAACAGGGCCACGAGGAGGTGCAGAAGTCCAGTTCTTTCTCAGACCACTTGAATTACAATATGCTGGAGGGTTATCATGGTCTAAATACACAAGCACAAACTCAAAAAGGCCTACCCCTGCTTTAATGTTCAGTTTCAAATGAAATAAAACAACAATGGTGTGAAGGCATGTTTACGAAAGGACTTGCAAGATACAAAAAGTCTGCTTTACACGCACTGTAGAGCATGCAAGTATATGTCAGGATTATATAGCTGCACAGCACAGAACACAGCTCTGCTGGACGCAGTGGCTCATCTGCCTCTATCAAACATCACTCTTATCTTCACGTAAGCTGCTCATTAAGGAGCAGATTTTGAAGTCAGCTACAGTGCACACAATTCAGCAGACATACATACAGTTTTTTATGGACACATCTTTATATACAACAATGCATCTGTGAAATATATACTGTGGTCACACCCATCGTACTGAGCCTTACTTTACATCTAAAACCAAATTGCCGCTATAGTGCCAAATAATTCTTAAAACAGAATTAAAGTGTGTAAGAATTTCTTTTACTCTGATATTTTTACAGCCTATTGCAGAACTTTTTTTAAAATATCTTTTTGCATGACTGATATTATTTGTGTATCGCCTTTAAATTAGAAAGCTTTATTAGTAAGAAATTTTGTTAATTTGACTTTTATCTTAATGTAGAATTTGTGAAAAGTTACTCAAATGTCTTGGTAACAAATAAAAGAAAAACAAACTAAACTTCTCACTGGGTGCCTCACTGTGTGTGCATGTGTGTGTGTGTGTTTGGATTGGGTTAAAGCACTTCTGTCTCCTGTAAGTTTTTGTTGTTGCCTGTTCGTCTCTCACGGGGAGCTTGGCGTTGATATAAGCGTATCACCTTCCTTCACTTTCCCACTTCTTCACCCTCCTCCTCGTCAGAGCACTGTGTTGTTTAAGAACCTGTCAGCTGTATTAGCCAACCGAGTGTCAGTCTTTTCTCTCTCGCTCTCTCGGTGGCGGCCTGAGCACACAGCGTTAGTGCGAGCTAAAACAACAAGCTCAAGAAATGCAAATGTGGCTTCAGGAATTGGGGGGGTTACACCGCACTCATTCTCTCCCTCTGCCAGTCTATCTTTTACACAAATATGCACGCACACATGCAAACACACACACACCTGTTGCACAGCCTTCAGGGCAATGGCTGCTCTGTAAGAGACTCATCTCAACCTCATCTGGTAGTAGCTTATACTGAGCCACGTTGGCATTTGACAGTCATCATTAATGTGGGAGTTTCTCTCTGCCAAAATGGAACGGCTCCTGGTTCTTTGCCCAGGGGCCCCGTGGTGATAGACTAACAACTGCGGCTTGCAGACTGATGGAATTGTAAGCGCTTAACGTGTCCTTTTTTTGTAATGGGGCGCTGTATGTTTGTTTCAGACTTGACAGCTTGCAACATGTGTATTGCTGGGTAGCTAAGCAACAGAGCCACCCTTCACCTGAATTCCCTGCACACAACGCTGATCATAAATCTTCTGCAGCAAAGTCCCCCCTCTCCAAAATTTTCTTTACACCCTTTTCATGTACGCTCCTCACCTTCAACAGTAACATTTCAATTCAGTGGCTCCACGTTGACAAGCCTGCGATTTGGACATGGCCGTACCTGTCTGTCCCAGTGTGTTTAATGATTAATATAAATTAGAATGTAAAAAGCAGTGATTCATGTCCGTGTGATTGGACACTGGAGCCGCGTTCGCACATACCAAAGACACGGAACCAGACATGTTGTGATTTTCCGAGCCCAGTTTTTCTTTTCAAGAGGTTTTACTCACCTGTGTGCTCGACGTTGCTGTTTTAAGGCATTAAGAAAACATTCTGGCTGTTGTCAACCTCTTTTAGAAATGTGCATTGAGCAGGAGCACGCATGAAGCGCCATATTCACCCAGAACTCTGCTCTGTGTTACCCTGCAAATGGCTGTCTTGTGTCTGATTGCATGTGGAGAAGTAAAGATAACCATATGACACTGAAGTCAGACTCATTAATTATAAACACGTGTCTGCCCCTTATTTTTAAAACTGCGCCTTTTGAGACCCTCGCCTCCTTAAAGCTGACCAACATTAGAGTACAAGAGTGGGGATGATTAGACTTTCGAGAAGCTTTTTCTCCTGTCTAGAAAACACACTGTTCCTATTTTTTAAATACTGGTGTCAATTAAGACGACCACATTTTAATTTTGTTGCATGAGTCAGAGGCTAACAAGGCTGTGCTCGGTTCATGTAGCTGAGTTGAAAGGAAAAGTTGTTTGGTCTTGTTATGTGCAGGCTGAGGTAGAGAAGGAAAAAAAACAACAAAAGAAGAGCATGTAACGACTTTTTCATGTCACTCAGAGAGTTAACCATCATTTACTGTACGTGATGGATGGTGGATGGTAAAGGGGGTGGCCGTGAGGGCTGGCTGGTACAGCGAGTGTATGATCATCACGTCCCTGTGATGTGGTTCACATACGGTCAAAGAAACACTACGATCCCTGAGCAACGGTCCGTGACCACTGGATGCGGGGAAGAGTGCTTTCCAAGTCAAATCAGCCCCTGCATGGGAAGGACTGTTGACACTGTCGCATGGAGGGACTGTTTATAACACAGGAGGACTGGAAACACAGGGCCTCAGCAGCAGGTAATGCTATATAAAAAAAAACAGGTGAACAACTTTATCAAGTTATTAATCTACAACTTCATGTCCACGCCAGAGTTTGTTTAAATCTCTGCAGGGCTAGACAGGGCTTGCCGCAATTTATTACACCACACTTTGCCCCCTCCAAACTTTCAGAAAGTATTTTTGCATCATTTTGCAAACATGTCATTTGTCAGCCGGGCTGTGCGCGTTTTCTTTTGTAATGAACACGTTGAGTCGGCCCTGACAAGCCCTGTTAGGGCCTTTTTGTGGCTGCCGAAGGTTCGTGTTTGGGTCACATGTCTGATGACCTTGGAGACCGCAGGCCAATGAGCCTATTTGTGGCTCCCAAAATGCACATGGACGGACTCCACCTCACCCCGGGAGTCTGGGAGTCTTCGGCTCACAGATCTTGAATTTTAATGCAACAGCGATTTTCTAATTTACTGTGTTTTACACACGCCTAAATCCAGCTGAAAAAATTCTTTATGGCTTACAATTATAATGCATGACATTAGACCTTTGCTTTGATTTATAAAGAACAGCAGAGATTCCCAAAATCACACCACTCCCTTATGAGATATCTACTGAAGGCAACTTTGTTTTTTGTTTTTATTTTAAGATTGAGATTGGAAAATAGGTCTCTGTATGTCTGTAATACCACAATATTTTATATTTTTAAAACTTAATTTTCAACTTAAAATTTATGCTTTATACCATGGGTCTTCAACAAGGGGTCCGTGACCCCGGGTGGGTTCTTGGAGTTAATGCAGGGGGACCACCACTTTTTTGTTTGATAATTTTTTTTTTAAGTTTACGTCTGAAAATATACATATTATTGGCAAAGATAAATCAACCTATTCATGAAAACAAATATTTAATTTACAGTACACAAAACTGATAATAGGCCAAATGTTATCCATGAATTCATGATGTATAAATATATGAATCTATCAGTAATTATTAATTTAATCGCTTGGTATTTTATGCACCATATAAAGAAGGAGTCTTCAGTGTTTTTCAGGTTGCAGAGCCCTAAACTGAAATAGAGAGGGAGCAGGACTCTACTACACAGATAATACTGAGTTGCAAAATAAACAGGGGTTACATTAATATGTAGGGCCCAAAGTGCCATGTAAAAACATACTTTTATACACTGCAGAAAATAAACTTTTCATGAATTATTGCAAAATTACCTCAACTTGTCTTCTCAAATTCAGGCAACTTAAAATTGTAAGGCAGTCTGGACACTTTTTTATGTTAAAACAAATAGTCTTTTACAGTAATATATAGTGCATACAATGCTAAGATATTAAAAACAATAATTACTGACTGATTTATATATTTTTACATCATTGCTTCATTTGATTCAGATTTATAGGTAACATTAAGATTGTGTTCTGTAAATTAAATTTTTCTTTTTCTTTTTTGAATAGGCCAATTCCTTGTTGCTGATAATCTGTTGGGTTCGTGTTTAGGTGTATTTTTAGATGTGAACTTTAAAAAATAAAATTTGGTGGCCACCCTGCTTTAGCTCTAAGGATCCCCTATGGGTCACGGACCCCCTGTTGAAGACTCTTGGTATAAACGTATGTTTATACGTTGCATTTTAGGCCCTATACCAGGGATTCTCTACTTGCTTTGCCTGAGGGCCACTTAATGCAAAATGCCAGAAGTCCAGGGGAGCCAATCACAGCAGCCCATAATAAGTATAGTGTATGCAGGGATGTTTTTAGGATTTGAGGACATTCAATTTTCTCCCTTGCCACATTTTTTGATTAAAAGAAAGCTCTAATTTGATACTTTTGTGCACCAGGACACCTTATTTACATTAAAAGTACAAAATCACTTATTTTTATTTTGAATTAGAAAATGATTGTGAACCCACCTGGCACCCATCGGGGCTCAAATTTGGCCTGCAGGCTGTAAATTGAGTATCAGTGCCCTACACAATAATGTGGGCCCAGTTTACTATGCAGCCCGATGTTATACGTATGGAGGTCACTGCTCTATCTGTCTTTCAGGTGTCAAAAACATTGAAGACCCTTTCTTTATATCCTAAATTTATTTGAGGAAATTGTGCAAAATAAATTTTATTTATATATGTATTTTGTAGGACGAGATATATGTAAAAATCCATCATTTAATTTATTTAAACTGTATATTTTTTTAGTAGGGAGCAAATATTCAGGCATAAATGTTTATGAAAATGGAAAGGGCTTTATTAAGTGACGTGAGGTTATTTTGATGACTAAAACAATTTTAAAAGAATTTGCTTTATGTGGTGTGTGCGCTCAAAACGCTTCTGATGAACCTTCCTAGTGAGCCGCGACGCTTGGTAATAGAAAATACAGGCCTGTGTGTGAGCGAGCACATATATTTTATGAAAAGCAGTTTCCTGCTCATGTAAAACAGGCTGGCAGGCGATAACACCCCGGATTTACCTCAAGTTAGCTACACGAACAGAAGGCAAGAGGAAATATTTATCCCCATATTAAAAACTAGGCTCCCCCAAAACAACCTGCAAACTCCAATAACAGCCAAACAATTTAATAAGATACATTCAATTTCATTGTGCAACATTTGTCAATTGTTATGCTCTAGACTCCAACATCAGACCAATGCCAATTTGTCTAAACGTGCGTGGAGACCCCCATGCTGTCTGTTAGGCTAATTGCACTTCATTCAACGTACCTTAATCTAATAAATAAACTTCTCTGTGGAGCTCCTGCAGGGGCTACACTTTTAGAGAAGTGGGAAAACAATGCTCCATTAAGACTTTTATCAAAACATAAACACAAAAAGGCATACAAACATATAAAAAAAAAAGCAATTATTAAGCACCCTGAAACACTAATGCAAAGTTTTCCCCCTCTTCTTTGCTTATGAAGTTATACGTTACCCCATTTTGCCCAAAGACATTTGCAGAAGTGTGCAGTAAAGAATCTGAGAGGAATTGTGTTGATGGATGGAGGAGCAGTCATACATCAGTCCTTCAGTACACCTGTCTGTCCTGCAAGTTCTTTCAGACAACAAGTTTGTGCTAAAAGTCGCCTTTATTCCTCGTGTGTCTTTGGTCTGACTGTGAGGAGGCGCAGGAGGAGGGATGGCTCCTGGGGCCGAGTCCTTCATAGAAAGGAGGCAGTGGGAATGAAACGAAGCCACAGGGGACAGACTTGGTGTCTCCTGTCCTCGCCGTCTCTCACTCACTCCCCTGCTCCTCTCCTCTCCCTCCTCATCAGTCTGACTTCACAGCGCCGAGGCGGTGACCGGGTGGATGGCATCCCGGTTGGCTGTCATGCTCTTGAAGGCCAGAGGGGTGGCGATGTCACAGTTGTGGGGAGATAGAGCACTGCCACTGGCCGGCTGCCATGTGGCTCCGGTCACATAAGCCGACGTGGTGGCGCTGTACCCCATGTAGGGTGACACTTGGGTGGTGGGAGGGTGGTAGGGAGGGATGCTGGGTGCTGTGACATAGCTGTTCACTGTGGGCAATCCATTCGGCGTCTGGGGACGAAAGAGACATAAAAATCAATGTTAGATGTCTGTTTTGTGGCCCCTCCTCTGTGTAGAAATCATATTTGGTGATTTTCACTCTGTGGTTTTCCCCAGAATTTTAAAAAAAAGAAACTATTTGCTGCTCAAGAAAAGCTTTTTTTTTTTTTTGGCTATATTAGGTGACCCCCCAGCTCAGGTAGGCACACACAAGCATCTGAGCTCTAATGGAAAAAAGCTGAAGGAGAAATGATTGAATTATAAACAGCAGAAACTTACATTCAAACTTCACAGCCACCACATAAAAAACCCATTTTCCCAATTTTGATGAAAGTATGAATGATCAATTATGCGCTCTCATGCCCCTGGAACATATTAAACATGGATAAAAACCATACATGCGTGATTGCCCGTCTGTCTGCGGGACTTGTTTTCTACCCAGAGAGTGGACGTTTGCTCCGGCGGGCGTTGATATACCACGTCAGACGATGGGAGACAGGGTGGTTGGGAGGGGGCGCCACAAAACAGATGTCACGAGAGATTGAGAGTGAAAGGGCAGGAAGAGGGGAAATATGATAGAGAATGAGGCGAGGGTTCGGAGCATGAATGGGCTTTGCCTTTCTGGCACGGTGACAGGACTTAACTTGAGGAATTCACCAAAGCATTTCAGCAGGGAGGCCGAATTTCTGTTCCTGGGTGGTCTGCAACTACTGAGAATTATTTCTAAAAATGGGATCTTTTTTTTTTTTGTTCTGTTTCTGTGACTTGTTTTTACTGACTGGCAGAGTCGCCGAGTCTTCTTTAAAAATAGATATAAAAAATTACACTCTAAGCTGACATTTGTGGGGATTATAAAACATAACTATAGAGAGAAAGCTCGTTCTGTGGGTGTCTGTGGGTCTGTGTCGGGTGGCTGTGGGTGTCTGTTGGTGTTTGTGGGTGCCTGTCTGGGTGTTTGTGTGTCTTCACTTGGCTCAACGACACTAAGGTTTATTTCACAAAGAGCCACACAGGCTTCAAACTGTGTTTAAAATGATGTTTTGCCATTTAAATTAATTGGAAAAATGTTTAACTAAGACTTAAGATCACATCTTCCCCTAATGAAAAACACATCAACAGCTACAGTACCTATACAATATATAGGGCCCACAAAATAACAGGAAACACCTTTCAGTATAATACATCCACTGCAAGAGCACTGCAGCCTCAGATATGACCACAGACAAGGGCGTAGCTGTTGTTGCAACATTTTGGGGGGTACACATACGGAAAGTGGGCATTTGGACATCCTCCCCCGGCTAATTTTGAGTGTCAAACATCTAATTTTCTTCATTTTAGTAAAAATTGTTTCATTCATTTTTTCCTCTTTTACATCAATTCATGAAAGAAATGTCTTTAATTTGTCAAAATAAAAGTCCTACTACTACTTTTATTATTCATTGTGGGGGACAAATGCACATCCACTGCTACCCCCCAAAACAATCTACGCCTAAGGCCACAAAGTTGAAGCAACACCTGTCTGTTACAAATTGAACAAAAATTATAGGGTTTACAAAGGGTGTGTTTATGTCTTACTGCATCAGATTGCATCTTTTGGGTGTTATTTTGTCCACAATTTAAGAGAATATACTTGTGTATTCTCAAAAACTGTATAGGTATATCTTAGAGTTGTGTGTTTTATTTGATACTTGTATATCGATAACATTTATCAGTCCAACAAAAACAAAAAATGCATAATTTAAATAATAATAATAAATCTAATAATAAATTATACTAAATAATTTTAAAATAATAATTTAAAAACGATTTCCCTTTTGTTGATAAAAATAGCTTAATAATGACGCATGTGTGGATGTTTTCATGCCTTTTTGAAATCATATTGTTTAAAACAGGTAAGATTAAATAGTGACTAAAGGCATTGGCGCCATTCATCCAAATAATTATAACTCAAAGGATTCACTTTGTCACGCTCTGATCCCATTGTTTATATTTCGAATAAATCATTAAGACTATTTAAAATCGCGTTAATCTGGCGTGGAACTGTATTAAATATTATCTATCTAATTATTTATTATTAAGAAAAATAGATTTTACTGAAAGTTTTAATCGAAAGATGAACTCAACCAGCTCCGAGCCGCCGCGCGCACTGAGCTGGTGACTTAACCTTAAATCTACTTTAATGATGCTCCTCTTCTTCTAGAGAAAAACCTGAGCGTCCCACGGGTGCATCTGCCCTGCAAAGTGCGCCTATAGGCCACATGTTAGAAAGTGCAGCCTCTGGCCTAAAACAGAAATCAGTGTGTGTGATTCAGGCCCAAATGATGTCGCTCAATTTGAATTAACTTTGCATTGGCACTCAGCCTTAAGGAGAATTTAAGAGTTAGGCCTTTAGTTGTCAGAAAAATGTGGAAAACGTGACCCCTTGTTTTGAAAATAGGAACCAAATGGACTTCAATCTGAGAGCGTTTTCAGCTCCTTGCATGACACCTCTCATCTTTTACTGAGTTTCTCTCACAAACACAAACGCAGATCTCTTTAACATTAGATCAGAGCTGCAGCAGCTGCCTGCACAAAGACTCGCTAAATCCTTCAGTCTCATGGTGGAACACTGCTCACTTCACCATGCTTTGTTTTTCTTGCAATAAACTCTGTAATTTATAGAGTTGTTATTTTCTGCCTTTAATGGCTCACTTCTGTTTTTGTACAGTCGGTTTTAACCGCTCAGACAGTCAGTGTGTCCACTTCAGTGCTCTGTCTTCTGCTAATCTCACAGATCGGCCCTGTGCTCTGCGTAACGAGCATGAAAACTCCCCCCTGTTAGAAAGTGGCAAAATAAATGATGCGGCATGAAATTGTTTTGGGGGTTTTTCTCTCTGCCAAACTAAAACAGAACAAGGACGCATGCGCGCACACATGGTCTTCATGGCCCTTCATTTATTACTTTATCTAGAAAAAATAAATAAATTAATAAAAGTACATAGAATACTCAAATTATTCTTTTATTAAAAAAGAAAATTATAAAAACCTAAATTAAAATAATAAATTAAATTAATACAAATAAGTCGCAGGACGAGTTCTTTAAAATTAGGGGAAAATCACGTATTTTCAATTATCATAAATGTATGTGAAATTCGACGTGCTTTATTTTGGGTATGGATATTTCACGTCTATTTATCGACTTTAACATTTGGCATAATAATAAATAATGTGCCTGAATGTTAGGCCTGCGCGACAGTTGTTTTAGACAAATATTAGCTGCTGCATTTTATCGCAAAAAACTGAACAAAAGATAAATTAATATTTTTTTTGCAGTTCAATGTTTTGTCTCAAACCGCAGCTGTGACACAAATCCATTAAAATACTGTAGGCCTATGTTAGAATAATTTCCCAGGAAACTGAAAACAGACTATATTAGTTTGCTGACTCTTATTTTATGGGTGTTAAAGACGCTACAATTAATTTTAAAAACCTAACATATCAAGAGGAGGCTGTCCAAAACTCTTTAAATGTTAAATCATGTGATTCGTAATAGCACTGACCAGCAGCAGGACCTTCAGGAAGTACAGAAATATTAAAAAATAATAAGATGTTATTAAAAGCACCATTACCAACTAGCCAACAGAAGGAGCGCATTAAAGATGTGGAATTTCCAACCCACGTAATTATTGAAATATTGTGAAATACTCAAGAGTTCAGTTAAGCCAGTTTGCCATAAATTTGGATATATTCTTCACTAAAGTTGCATTTTAGGTTATACAAAAATGAGATGTCCATTTTCTTTTTACCTGTGTGTATTTTGCGTCAGGTTCTAAATGCGGTTTATCCACGCCATTGATTAGTGGAGAGCTTGCTGGTGGGAAATTAGTCCTGTTTATAGCGCTCCATTCCTCTAGTTTGGCGCTGGGAAAGGATGGACTGTCACTAACTGGGGGGCAAAAGAGACATAGAGAAGAGAGGAGAAGGAAAGTCAGAAAGGAGATTTTTAAGATTAAGGGAAAAATAGACCCGCACAGGCCGCTGCTACTCATGCACCATCAGGCGCAGGTTGCATAAGAACAAAAACTTTGTGACATTTTGCAGTAAAGCACGAGTATTTGGCATTATGCGCACAGATAGCGCATATATCCAATTGACTTTCAGTGTACGTAAACGTTTCTATTCTCGAAGAGCTAAACAAAAATATCAGTTTTGTATTTAACAGGAAATTTGCATCTGAAACATTTTCTAATGATCTGTAAGTGATTTAAAATCTTAAAATATGACATATTTTCTCTTTAGTCATTTTAAAGCATTAATCAATAAGCGTGACCAGGCCTCAACATTTTCTGCAAGATTTTGGCTAAAACATTACACTTTGAGAAAAAAAATGAAAATATCCTTCATATTTTTTCCACTTTTCTTAAAATAAACGTGTTTAAACTGAGTGAAATTGATCCTAGAAAGCTGAAGATGGACAGAAGTGAGTTGACTCTCTGGTGGGTCAGGGACATTTCAGCCCACCAAAGCGTCTTCCTGTCGGGGGACAAATTAGATTTACCTTCACCGTCTCCCTCCTTTGGTGCGTGATGGATATTATATTATACACAGTCCCCAAAGTTTACACTGGAGAGAGCGAGTCCACCAAACTCGATAAAGGGATTTTAAAAAATACATAGGCCTATTTGTATTTTTGATGTTTAACTCTCAGCAGTTTACTCTGCAGCCTGTGCGTTTAAATCAGTGTGTGCCCGCATGCGCGCCAAATTAAAGAGCTTTGAGCTAAGTAAAATCAATAGTTTAGGAATAATAATCCTGCACATAGTGTTTAGATTTTTAGCTGATATTTCATGTAAATTTCTTATCCGTTTTTAAATTGGTGCAAAGGAGCTCTCACCTCTCCAAACTAAAACTGAAACGCTGAAAAACCTGCTGCTAACATGTGCAAAGAATTTCAAAATGCACAAATTGTTTATAAAGGCAGCTTCTCAAAACACATTCCTCTCGAGTGATTTCTCTCGGATACCTGCGTTGCGTTTTTCTTGTTTAGATTGCCCGAGTTTTGGGGTTTTCGCTTGGCCGGGGCGTGTTTTGTGTGCATGGCAGCCATGAATCCTGACAGCAGGACTGCTCGCAATGGACTGACAGCACTTCCCTTCCTGCCACTGGAAAACAAGCCCTCAGAAAAAAAATCCCTTTCACAACACCGAGCCGACCATTAACACTGATTTATGCCGGATCCTGTTTCACTGTTTCCAAAACAGTTGTGGTCTTGTTGAGTGCGCGCCAGCGCTATCTGGGCCTACCTGCATGTGACACATATACGACAAACAGCACAAAAACCGCACTAAAGTGAGCTGTTTGGCGCTTTTTGGGCCTGAATCTACAGTGCACAAAATGTCTGGCTCCAAGTCGTGGCAGACATTCAGCACACCTCATTTTGATGCACTTCATCTCACCGCCCTCCCCTCCGCTGTCCCTCTAATATTCCACATCCGCCTCTTAATTATTACTGCAAGCCGGACCATCTGTTTCTGGACTGACCTGCCTCCCTTTCAAATCAATATCAGCCGGCAGGTCAAATGGCATTTAAGCTCTCTCCACTCTGTGAAATCTGACAAGTTGATCCCGCTTAAAAAAGTCTTGGAAACCGAATGAAAAAGGAGCATAAATAATACTATTAATCTTAAAATATGTTTATATCTAATTGTTGAGTTTCCTCAACATTTAGCTACATTGACTGAATTTTATGAAGTTGTTGCAACTTTAAAATGACAGGTGGAATTACCTTGTTCTTTCTGTTTACTGTGCTATAAATCTGTATTCTGCTTGTTGCATATTTGTCTGTTAACAAAACATACTTGCAGATCTCCTGACCTCATCTTCAGCAAAATCCTCAGATCAAGTTAGGTCAGAATAACTTGGTTTAATAAAGTTGCAAACACTTAGGGAGAACAAGTTAATTCCACCTGTTATTTTTAAGTTGCAACAATGTCACAAAATTAAGTAAATAAAGCTAAATTTTGAGTAGACGTACCAATAAGATATAGTCTATTTAAGAAAATACAATTATGATCGCCTAATTTGCAACCAGCACAAAACAGATATACAGCACAGAAAACTTGCTAAAACGCAGAGAGGTTGATTTAATTAAACTTGTTGTTTTTAAGTTGCAACAACTTCACAAAATTAGGTAAATATAACTACATTTTAAGTGAACTTAACAGTTAGATATGAAGTAAACAAAACGGAGACTAATAGTTATATACAAACGGTTTCCTATATTTTTTTTAGAAAAATAAAATCAACTTGTCAGATTTTACAGTGTGGAGGCCTGTGAGTGTATAACATCCCAATTTTGGAGGCCTACAAAAACAAATACTCCACTTTCTCTCTCCAACACACACTGCGCGCGAAACCCTCTTCAAAAGTTGTTTAAATGTAGTGCAATAAACAAATGCAACCGCCCTCCATGCAGCTTACTTTGTTGCTCTGTAATAGACCGTATCCCCAGAATATCTGTCACAGAGTGCGAGGAGGGCCATATCCTGTGCATGGCCATGTGTCCGGGTAGAGTGGGCATGCCAGGGGGAGTGGGCACTTTGGACGTCGGGTATGAGTATAAGTGGTTGTAGGGTATCGTCGGTTGTGGCGGTGGGTGAGGCGCCTGCTTGCCCGACTCGTACTGGCTCTGCTGGGACAGATTCCCGATCTTGTTGCGCAGGATCCGACTGATGGAGCTGACGGAGGGCAGATTGAACTTGTCGCAAACCCCGTCGGCGAGTAGCCTGTCCCGGATCTCCCAGGCAAAAATCCCCGGGTCTCGCTGCTTGTATGTCCGTATGTGCTTGACCACGGTGGGTGTGGTGACGCGCGGCTTGCTGCCTCCGATGGCCCCTGGGAGGATGGAGCCAGTCTCGTTGTAGCGGGCCAGGATCTTGCTGACGCAGCCGTGGGAGACGCGCAGCTGCCTGCTGATGTCACAGGGTCGAATCCCGAGCTGGGCCAGCTCCACTATCCGGAGCCGGATGGCGTTGGGGAGCGGCCTGCCGTTCACGAAGACTCCGCCGAGCTGGTTCACCTCACCGAAGGCTGGCTCTGATGGTGTCAAAAACAAACACACAAACGGGCAGAACAATGAGACAGCGATTAGGTAACAGCGGCCCACCGCAGACGGCTTTAAAGAGGCCTGATATTACCAAACACATAATGGTAGGCCTTTAAAATGAAATATTTAAACATTTAACTATTAAACCGTGTTTTTGATCCACTTCTAACACGTTTTAATCATTTTTAAGAGAACTATGTATCCAAAACACTTATATTCGTCTTAATAGCTGGTTTAAAATTATGCACATGCACAATTTTTACGCTTTAACCGTTTCAACAGAAAAGTTTGCACTCTAAAATACAAATGTATCACTTTGACTTGCGTATAATGTGTGGATGAAAAGTACCAACCAACAGCTGACTGATAGCTGTAGTGCACGCGAGCTAAACTTCACATGAATGTCAAAACTCGTGCGTAACAGACACATCCTACAAATCACTCTACTGGTGTCTTCCCACTGGATTAACAGCTAAACTGGCGCATTAAACACCCCAAACAGACGATATCTCGCTTCATTTTCACACCTTACCCCGTTGGACCGTTCGCTGCATCCCTGACAAGAAAAAAAAACAACCCGATCCAACACTGAACTCACCCATCGTGTTAAAGCCGCAAACGAAAAACACGGTGTCCGCTTTGTGCCTTCTGCGTGGGTCCTGCTCCGCGTCCAGCGTGTCCACTGTCCAAAACCGCGTCCAAGAAAGTCTTGTTGCGCGATAAAGGAACAAGAGGGACAAAATTCTCGATCTGTTTCCTGACGGCGCTGGAGACAGGCTTACATTTCAATCTGGAGAAATTAGGAGGCTGGACTTCCAGCGCTGCTCCCGCGCTGATTGGCTCGGCTCTCCAATGGAGTTTGGAGATTGCTCAGAGCCGCGCTGCGATTGGTGGAAAAGTTTGACATGACAGGTCCACAGAGATCCCCCTCCACCTCTTGTCCTCCTCCTCGTCTTGCTCTCTCCCGTCAGAAAGCATAGCTGGGGATATGCCACCATGAATGCGTTTGTTATTGAGACAGATATGATGAGCAGAAAGCGATATCAAGATTTTGAATGTGGCGCTGAATTAAAACATGCGTAAAAAGTTCCAGCGGGTGACAAGGAATCTTCACATTAATAATAATAATAATAATAAGGATTATTATTATTTATTATTATTATTGTTATTATTATTTCATAAAAAACACACAGGTTTCTACAATTAATAAAATAGTGCAACGTATCTAAATTTAATCCTTTATTTTTGTTTTTATAACGAAGATTAAATCTTTCAAAATAATAATTTAAAAAAATGGTCTGTTATGAAAACAAGAAAAGTGGAAATCCTGACTTTGTGTAGCTTTTCAGCTCCACGACACCACCCTTCATCTCCACCTTTTAAATGGCATCATTAAGGAAATGGGAGGAAATGAATGATTGGTTCTGAGTAATGTAATTGGCTGGGTGATATTTGTAAATTGTATCTCCGTGCGCTTGGGGATTATCACACTTTTTCCCTCATTTGTCGCCCATGTTTTTGCTTTCCTTTACGCATCAAGCGCTGACTGCTACACTTTGTAAAACACGCCAAAAACAATTCCTTCACGGGATGATTTTTTTGGGGGTTTTTTAAAGTTAGGCGATCAAAAGGCGAACATGTTTAACCTTTGGACAGAATCTGCCTGGTCATGCAGTTTGGAAACATACCAGATTTGTCTCTTGTGCCAATTTTAAATGAAATATTCTATGATTAATTTGGTCGTGCGTGAAACGAAGATTACGCTTTACAGTGTTGTTTTAACTCAATAATTTTCACTTTTCCTTTTCAAACTGTGAGTCCATTTGATCTGCATTAAAGCTTTGCTCAGGACAGGCCAAACGGTGCCCTTTTGCCAATTACGCACTGCAAGCGTCAAAGCATTAGTGCTCCTATATGATAAAGAAATTGCCTTTTATGTCCTAACCTTTACATAATTACCTCTCAGGCTAAAAGTCTGCGCACCAATGCTTTCTGAAAGGATTATTTCTAACTTTACTACCTGTGCATACAAGCTCACGCTGCACAGAAACCACTTGCAAGCAATAAGAAAGATTTGTTGCCCCCCGACACAAGAAACAAACACACGCCATAATTTTGCGCCTTCACTCTCTCTCTCTCTCCCCGTTTTGACACATGCTTTGGGTTTTCTCGTGTAATATTTTAAAAAAGCCACGGCGCATGACTGACCTTCATCTCCGCACAACCTAAAAGGATCAACGTGCATGTAAACATCAAACGGTGCTCCTGTACAGCCGCGCAATTAGGAATATTGTTGAAAACCTCTGCTGACATTAAACACCGGAGCGGCTGTGAGGGGCCAAAATGTACACAAAGTAGTCCTCAGTATATGTGGGCTGGATACTGGAGGGTGGACGTATATGCCTACATTTTTTGTTTAGTTTTCTCACCTTTTCAGGGTGGCATAAATCTCTGAAACTGTCCAGATTACAGCGTGCGGCTTGAATACTAATACAAGTCAGCAGATTGGGTTTTTAAGGATGCGTATTTTTATGCATTTTTTGGAGATATTTTTGTTTATATGACGCGTTATTTGCACTGGGTGTCTTAGTTTACTGTCCTATTTTTTTTTTAAATTCACCACCGCCTATGCCCCCACTTGCCCACCCTGCTCGGCTCCCAGGCCACTAATGCGTCAAGGATAATGTTTACGTTGGGAAACGTGCTCAACTTGTTTCCATTGAGGTTCCTCTGGTGGCTGAAATAACAAAAGGTCAGTGGTGAGGGATCAAAGGTCTCCGCAAACAGCTTCAGTTTTTTTTTTAGACTAAACGGACACCTGAACTTCCTCTTTTTTCCCCCGTGATATAATAGATGATAGTCCACCTGATGACGCACTGCGCTGCAGCCACATTACCGGGATTCATGCGCGTTTATTAATGAGAACACACAACAAATGAAAAATATGAACTTTATATGGTTGAGAAAATAATTGCATTTTGTAAAAAAAAAAAAAAAAATCAGACTAATTATGTAATTATTACACTCACTAGAATTATTATTATTATTATTATTATTATTATTATTATTATTATTATGCGTTAGCATTTAAAACGCGTCGCCATGCTTTGTTAATAATGATATCCAGACTCTACATGGCTATCGCATGCCTGCACAGCTCACGAGCCCAAACTCGCCCGTGTCGAATTGAATTGTTCAAACCGTCTGTGAAGGCAACGCATCACTTGACAGACAAATTGTGTAACGATGGACTCAAAGCTTCGACTGAAGCTCTCTGCAGGAGACAGTACAGGCCGACATCTCACACTGTTTCTGTGGATTTGGCAGCAGCTTTAACCTCCTGTGCATATTCTGCTGTGGGCCTTTAAATAATAATACTAATCATATTTGCTGCAGAAGTTATGAGATTAAAATCCGCATTTGTACTTTTATTTTGAAAGTACGTCTTTGGCAAAATCCTGCAGGATGTAGGCTGTGATGGATCTCGGATTTGTAGTACAAACATGAATAGTAGAACTTGTGTTTCCGGTGCTTTATGTGCAAAAAATAGCAACGCAGATCTACATCACACAATCCCACTGTGCCTTCATGATCTCTAATTTAATGCATGAGGGATATTTTGTAAATAATATCATATCCTGAAACGTGAGTTTGTTGTACTTTCTCCAGTTTGTTTGCAACAAAGTGACCTATAGCCTCTAACACGCGTTTCTACATCAGGGTTTTACTTTTTAATTTATCTCTTCTCGAAAAAGTCACATTTTATGCGCACAAACACGTCAAACTACATATTTAAAATTGCATTACAAGAAATTGTTAACTTATTTTATGCAATTAAAGTCGTCAAGATGCGAGGTGTTTTGGATTAGTTTAGATAATTAAGCTTTATTTGTCATTGCACAGTATGCACAACCAAATGCAGTTTAGCATTTAACCAGAAGTGCAAAACTCAGTGCAGTGCAGAGTAATAAATCATATGAGTGAATGTGCATGCGCTAGTATGAAAAGCGTGAATATAGGATATGTATGAATCAAAAATAGCAAATTATTTGTATCATGTTAAACATAATTATTTTAATAATGACAAAATATTTGTTGATTATAAAATGTTCGTTTTGTTATTCGTCTCTGTTGTTTACAGATGTATTCCTTTATTTACCCTTAGTGGAATCCGTTCAGCAAACAGCTCTGCTTCCAGCTGGATCGCGCAGTTACACTGTGCTGACCGATCCTGTACCTGTTTATAAATCACAGCCTTCTTTCATGTGAAAGTGTTTGCTTTGCTCATAATTGATTTCACGGGCAGAGAGGGTCCTTATTGACTCAAGATGATGGAGGAAGCGTGAAGGCCTGAGATATTTTTGTGCTACATCTTTATGCTTTTTTTTTTTCTTGTTGCTTTTTTTTCTTGTAGATTTCTATCATTGAGGCGCTGTTGGTCCCAAATAATAGAGAGATTGAGAAGATGCACACAAACAGGATGAAGCCATCATTACTTCAGACTGGCTGCAGGTAAATATGAAAGCTACACATCTTTAAAATGTAAATAATTTGTTAAAACATGCATCTTTTTTCTTGCACTTTGTCTTCATAACCTTTTCTTTTATGTCAGAGTTAACCAACTTTTTTATTAAGAATTAAAAAAACACAGTCTGGTCCTGCCACATTGCTAAATATCCAGGATTATAAATCATATAGCTGTTTGTGTTTCTGCGCAGATTAGATCAAAGTTACTGTGCCAAAAACATCCAAGTGACTCTGTTTCCATCTACATACAGTTATAAACAGCTATAAACTGTGATGAAACCGCCACTCCCACCTCAACTATCTTCTTCATGTGTCAGCAAAATATCTTAACCACCTTTTGTTTTTAATTTCCAAATTTTCCAACAAGTGAAGACTTGAAGAACTTTTTTTGTTGTCACCAATGAGACTGTTTCAGTGCAGCTCTAGATATGGAAAAAAAAAGAAGTTAATATTACCTGTTGTGTTTTCTGAGGCTGGGACTTTTTCCACATCATGTAAGATAAGAAACAGGCTGCAGGATTTCGATTAAATCTAATCGAAAAAGTGTAAAAGAACAGTCTGTATATATCTAAATATTTAACGGATCCATATGATCTTTTCTCCACTGTGGAGAGAAGTATGATCTTTGATGTTGTAGTAAATAAAAAAAAAAGATTAATTATTAAAAATAATTTTAAAATCAGACGAAAATCAGTAGCTTGTATCTTTTCCGATAGCGTCAAGTTTTTTTTTCTACCTCATTTAATTTATCTCAACCAAAATCTGTCTCATAATCGACGTATATTCTTCATTCAACCCTGAGACTTGAATCATTTCTACACCACCAGATACTGGATTAATGAACCATTCAAAATGATGAATAATGGCGTCCCAATCTTCCTCATCTGTTTGTAAAAAACGAAATAATTTCACGCGAAAGAATCGTGTCAGAATCACAACTTTAAACTGTGAGGATATTTATTTGATTTGTTGTTATGATGCGCGTTTATATTCAGCATGATGATGATGATGATGATGATGATGATGATGATGATGATGTGGACTCCGCTTCCTCCAGCATCCATCAGCCATCTTAATGTTTTACAAGCAGTTTAACGCGCGTGCGATTCGATTAATTAGAAGCAGGTCACACATATTATTCCTTCATTAGTTTGTTTTAAATAAACATTTCTTTTCGCGCTTCAGTCTCTTTGTCAGTCAGATTACATCCTCATCCTCATCTTCATCTTCCACGTCTGCAGGAGGCTGACATGAAGAAATAAACTGACACACTTGACAGCAAATCCAGCAAGTCCTGCAGTTCTTACCCCATCATCATGCAATCAAAGTGCATAAAAGGTCATAAATAATAAAACAGTTTCTGGGGTTATAATATATGCTGGCCTTATTGTATATAAAAAAAAGTTCACTTACTAAAAGTACCTAACTAAACATGACTGTGTGACTGTTGCTATTGAGTGAAACCAAATAAAGGGGAAAAACGTCAAAAATAATAAAAAAAAAAAAAAATCAGCTGGCCCAAACGACATGATGTACAAAAGTAAAATAAATAAATAAAATAAAATAAACGAGACTTCGTTGGCTTTTCAGTTCAGTCACAAAGCTGGACTTTCAAACGTTTCTCAGATGTCAGTTCGTGAAAAATGACATTTTTGATGCACGAAAACCACCGTTCAGCTCAAGTGCTAAATAATATAATATCAGTAATTCAAGGTTCAAGGTTTCTTTATTTGTAGCCAGGGTTAAATTTGTTATGGAAACGGGAAGTCAGCAATTCAGAACAAGACATCAAAGCATATATTCAAAGGGCATTGAAACAAAATACATTAAAACGAGTCTCAGAATAAGTATAAGAACCCCTGACAATTTGAGCTGTTATTGTTATAATTTGTATTTATTATTATTATTATTATTATTATTATTATTATTAATAATAATAATAATAATTATAATAATAATAATAATTATTATTACTATGTGATACATTTTTATAATAATTTTAGCAAACATAGAAAATAAAGTCTGCCATGACTTGTCATGAGTTGTCCGGTTAGGCTTCGCGACAGTAAGTATACCTGCGTTTGGCCCAAGAATTTGACATAGACCCAGAACACAATAATCACATCAACATCAAGGAAACTCCCCCCACACAAAAAATATTTATTATTATTATTATTATTATTATTTATTATTATATTTTTGTTTTTTTGTTGCTGTCATCACCGCGGTGCAGTGGCTATTTTCGATGCAGTGATTTTTTTGTCATAATCAGATCCATCCGCGTTACGTTTATTGCAGCCTGATATCATGCATGACTTTGTATCAGTGGGCCTAAACTTCAAAACACTATCGAGAGGAGAGAAAAGGCTAACGGAAAGTGATTGGCTGTAATTGGTCAACTGATTTCTTCCTCGTGTTCCAAAATGAATAAATAACTAAATACATTTTTTTTTAAAATAGTGCAGGACATATTTTCTTAAGCCGCTGGTGCAGCTCAGATTCTCCGTGGAGAAAAGCTGCAAAGCGTTGCAAAAAAATGTTCCCAGTTCCTGGTTTAATGTTCCCAGTATGATCCGCGGGAAATCCAAGTCACCACTAATAGGTTATTATGGGGACGTGCAGTGATTTCTAGTCTCGCGGAGGGGTTGGAGGTCTGTCATCTCATACTAACTGTCCCCAAACGGACTGACATCTGCAATAAGATACAACACGTGCGGAGAGTTATAGCGTGCGTACGTGTGTGTGTGTGTGTGTGTGTGTGTGTGTGTGTGTGTGTGTGTGTGTGTGTGTGTGTGTGTGTGTGTGTGTGTGTGTACGTGCGTGCGTGCGTGCGTGCGTGTGTTGCTTTCAAGGAGGAGGCCCAGCAGTTTGTCACCCAAAGAGCGCCACTAATCCGGGGTATCAAAGGGCGCAGAGAAATTGTGTGATACAAATAAGATAAGACTAAATTGGAGCTTTTACGCGCGCGTTTTAGGGAGAATGCCACCACTCGCGCGCCTTTAAAGCACCGCGCACTGATGACTCTAACCTTTGCAGCCCTCAGACGGCGGTGACACCATTAAAGTCCTTCTGCAGGTTAGCACTTCTCCCGGTAACTTAAGTGCGGCCTTAATGAGGACGAACGCGGGTTAACGACCTATGTAGTCGTGTTTCAGAGGCCAGGCGCGGGCTTCAGCAGAGAGGGACACAAAGAAACAATATTTACGACACTTTTAAGCATACATCACTTTGACATCTGTTCGTCTGGCACCTGGCATCCATTAGTATTAGATATTTCATTCCGCCCCAATTTGGAGCGCTCTTTGTCCCGCACCAAGGACAAAAAAATGGAGACTTGTACATTGAGTGCGCTTTTACGCGGCGTTTCCTTTGTGCAGAAAAGTGCAAATGGGGTGTTGATACAGACCACACCGCCGCGCTATGCCCTAAACTCGAGGAATCGTTGAGTCATACCTGGATTGGAGTTATATTAAATTTCCTCATCCATTAAGATCCCCGCATAAGCGCAGAAACATTCCTGCAATTAGTCAGTTTTGGGCTTACGAGCGTCAGGTTTTTACACAATGTTATTAGATTACAGAGTGCACTGAGTGTTCAATATCCTCATAAACAAACACAGAGTCAGATGTTTAATGTCAATGAGAAGTGTGTCACAGAGATATTGTTTGTTATTTAATTAGCCGCACCAGGAGAGCACGCGAATTGGAGATAAAACTGAAAGAAATTAGAACAACTCTTCATCTTTTTTAGTTGCGTGTGATGTAACTCTTTCTCCTTCATGAACAGTTTCACAGGATTAAAGCAGCACAGAGGCCTCCTCAAACACGATGACACTCCCAGCCTGGAAATGAGGTGAGGCTGATGCTTTTTATTGCAAAATCTAATAACATGTTAACTGAAGCAACACATGATGCCAGAAGAATCAGGTACAGTGAGTTGATTTTACTCCAAGAATGATAATAACAAGGGGGAACATTCAGTACTTGTTGAGCAACAGATGCTCCAGAAATCAGACATGTTCAGTTGTTTTCTGGCAGATAACTAGGAGGACACATTATCTTTTTTTCCTGGAGTCTTCTTGTGTGTCCCTGATGGTCAGACTGTCTGCAGAGGGTCATTGATGCTGCAGAGTCGGTGCCAAGACCAACTCTGACCAGACTGCATGTTTATTACAAAATACAGTGGCGCCATCTGGCGGACGTTTAGAAATCAACTCGTCTTCACTGAAAAACTAGTTTGTTTTTTTCCAGGATTATTCACTTATTAGCAGAGCTAGGAGAAGCACAATAATCCGTTAGAAAATACAACTCCTACATTCAACATTTAACCACAATTACTGCTACTAAAAAAAAATGTACTTGAATTGATTGATCGACTGATATGTTTATTTCAACCATGTTAATAAAACAAGAATAGCAAAAAAGAGTCAATATATATAAATATATATGTATATAGCATTAACCCTCTAATGCCAAATAAAATAGGAGAACAAAATAAAATATAAGCAAGAAAACTCCTGAATGCCCATTGGAGACATTTAGTGATGTTCGAAAGTACAGTAGGATTAAATGAATGCTCATCAGATCTTACCCACTTTTTTCAATTTATAATAAAAAGAAGATTCACAATTCATGCCCTAACATTCACCATACACACCTTGATCTAATCAAGTAAATATAATTAAGGGATATTTTAAAAAATTTCAGGGTAGGTTTCTATTAACACACAGTGTTGCTTCATTTGTAAATCAAATCTTTTCCAGATTGTAAAATGACAGAAAAATACATTTTCAGGCCATTTTTATGGAGAGCTGGATTTGTACCGTGCAAGGAAGGCCCCCAAAAAGGGACTCAACAAAAATCCAGGACTTTTTACTGACTTGTCACACTGTGGTACTTTTACTTAAATGAATTATGTCAAAACTCTTTCACCATTGATCACTTGTAAGGCAACTGGAAATGAAAGATTCTACTGATAATCACACTAATGATTGATTTGACATTGAGCTGCCTGTAGATTGAGCCTTATATGTTCATGTGCAGGTCTGGATGGTCATTTTCTCTTCTCTCAGCATCTATAGTGCCCTTAAGTAACATGCTGAACACAACCGCTGAGCACTACAGACATAAATGACCCTGTTTCACCCTCTCAGGATATATTCTCCCGCTCTTCCCTCAGTTACACAACAGGCTGCTGAGAATGAAGAGCAAGTGATCAGACAGACACTTGTGGGGAGTTTTCACACGTGTTTGCCAGAGATGATGTGAACTCCACCCACAGTTTGTGGTTGGCTGGAGAGGGCTGAAGGAGGGCTGATATGAGGTGCCTGTCTGTCAGTTTGAATGTGTGTCCTGCAGAGGGCAACCAAGTATCACACATGTCCAACAAGCTGGAGTTTGTGCTCAGAAGTAAAGGTTTTGTGCTCAGACAGAAAGAAACAACAAGGTTTTTTATTTCGTGTTTCAGGAAAGATTTGTGCAGCGACTGTTGGCACCATGATGATCACAGAGACTGATACCTGCATCCTGTGTTTCCACAGTGCATCTCAGATTGGAAAAGGACTGAAACAGGTGAGAACAGAAACTATTTTTTGATCAGAAACTATCCTATCTCCATACAGCCTCATGTCAAAGTCTGCAATGTATGAAAAGCAAAAATGTTGGTGAAAGAGTTTCTTTATTCTCCATTTACGCTTTCTCAGTGCTTTAGAACCACGTGTCCTAAACCTCTTCAGTACCAGTAGTCCTGCATGTTTCAGATCTCTGCCTGCTGCAGCACAGCTGAATTAAACTATCAGCTGTCAGCAGGCAGCTTCAGCAGTTCATAATGATTTAATCATTTCAGTCAGCTGTTGCAGCAATGAGAGATTCAAACATTCAGGACTAGTGGTACAGTAGGAGAAGTTTGAGAAAGGCTGCATTAGAACACACAAAAAATCTACTTTTTCTTACTTATTAAATGTTTGCAGATAGAAAAACAGGTAATTATGCTGTTTTGTCTTCTTGCTCGTGTTGTTTCTGTAAAAACTGTATTGATTGATGAGTAAATGAAACCTCTGTTGTAGAAATTCAACGCTGATGATCATCTGAGGTTCGGGAGCTGCAGATCTTCTGAAGATGCATGTAAGTGTGCTCACATTTCTTTACCTCAGTGCGTTATGTTGAAATTAAAGACAGTAGTGAGAACAGTGAGACTTCTTTTTGGCTGAAACCATAGGTGTAGTGCGTCACTAATACAGTCTGGAACTCTATTTTTTGGTCTTGTCATCAATAACAATAATAATAATAATAATAATATGAATAATAATGATAATAATGTTAGAAATAGCTTTGATAAGGGGGTGTAACTGTTACTATAATTAAATAAAATCTCCTGTTTTCCTTTATGTTAATGTTATTGTTGTGTTCTGGGTCAATGTCAAATTTTAAGGTCTTGGGTCCAGTTCAGGTATACTTATTATTGTTAGTGAAATATAATAATAATATAATAATATGCTCTTCATATTGCACCTTTCATACATGAAATGCAGCTAAAAGTGTGTCATGGAGAGATAAAAAGAGATACATGACAGCATAAAGAAGAAGAGGTTTCAATACTTGTGAAAGGCATCTGAATGCAGCACAAGAAAGATAATTCCACTACATATTCAACAATCAGACTCTGTGAGCGCCCTGAATTATGTGTATGCTGCTTTTATATAATTTTCTACAAGTATATGTGCACTTGTACTTATGTAAAAGGGCATGCGCAGATAATGGATGAATGTATTTGTTTTGTTTATTTTATACTGTTTTGCTGTGATTTGGGGCATTTGCAGTTGATGGATGAATGTTTGTTTAGCTGTAAAATTTTCATTGATATTTTATGTACAAGACAAGTCTCCCACTGTGACAATAAAGACATTTTTTTTACTTTCAAAGGTAACAACATCAGTCTGATATCATCAGCTAACTGGGACCTCTGACAACACCGATGGGCTGCGACGGTGGCAGGTCAAAAGTCAAAAGTAAGACGTTTTTTTATCATTTTGAGAGCCTCTCTTTACCTTTTGCGTCAGTTTTTTTCCACCTTAAGTAAATGTCGATATTTCATCACACTTTATCTGTCTAATTGCAGCAATGGCCGATCAATGCTAACTTTATTATATGCAATCAAGATAAAATATCACATACATAATGGATTTATTATTCATTATGTGCAGAAACTTGTGACTTTCACATCAGTTTATTTTCCTTGGTTTTTCTCTTAAATTCAAAACTAAGACATTCAAAATGTCTTTTTTTTTTGATAAACTGATCTGAAATTACACAAAATACAGAATCAAGGTTTGAAATGTAACAAACGCCTTACAGAAAAACCCAATTGAGCTTTTGACTTCACTAAAACAGATGAATAGTTCTCCAGAATATTAAATTATTTGAACGTCAAAGTCCCAAAATAATGGTTATGTTGATGTGGCCTTAACCAGTGTGTGACATGTGGTTTTTAGTACTTTGCTCTAAAACATGTTTAATTTCCATCGTGTCCGAACTTTTCCTTTTGATGTCCCACTCCTCCTCCTTTGTGGCTCATTTTATGAAAATCCCGTTAGTACACACTACGTTTTGTGTCTTAAAGCACCGTATAAACAAACCTGACGTTTTCTGACACACTTTCTCTGAGCAGCACACACACAGCTGCCACATGATCAAGCAGCGTCACAAGAGCCCAGTTTACTGCAGAGAGGCTGATGTGGCTGCCAACTAATTATCCCCCCGCAGCCCCTCTCCAAAATGCTAATGGTATTTACAGAACTGTTGAAGGGAGAGGACACCAGCGGCAGGTGCAGCTGCTGGAGCATCTCATGCTACACTGAGCCTCCATAACTGCAGCGAGGAGTAACAGAGGGGTCATTGTGGGTGTTTAGGTGACAGATAATCAGTCAGACGGAGATCAGATAAACATCCTGCGCTTTAGCTTTGTGTTTGGTTGGTCTAAAAACTGCAAGCTCACAGTTTGAGCCAACAAATAGTGTCCAGAACGGGATAACAAATGTCACGTATGGACACAGTGGTGACGTTGTGCATGTTTGGTTAAAGGAAATTGATATTGGATTTTAAGTATGTAAATTATGGAATGGTTTATTTATATAGCACTTCTCAAACAGTTGAGTCAATACTTCACAATAAAAGCAGTTAAGCAAACAGAACAGAAGAAGATATTTGCTTTTTCACTGCTAGTGTAACACTTTGTTTACTCGTCTTAAAGGAAAATTCACCAATTTTACACATCTAAGTCTGTTTCAGTGGTGGAAAACCAATAAGTACATTTACTCGAGTACTCCGATTGAGTATTTTGACTCTGTGCTGTTGCTACTTATACTAAAGCAAAAGACCTGAAAATTTATTTCACCTCTGGTCTGTTTAGATGTGTTGGTGACTTTTACTGTATATTTGGAAGAGTTGTGTAAAGACCTTTGTGGCTTCAGAGGGAGCCTCAAGTGATGTCACTTGAGGCCAAAGATGACAAGTTTGAAACATGAATGAAATTTAGGGGTGTTGAGTCAGAAAGACGTGTGCTTATTAGACTAATGTTGTGTGTGTCTCATCTTTGCCTGAGGCAGTGGCTCAAGGCTACATTAGCTGCTACTAGAACACAGCCAAGGGATCTTTTGGTAGTCAACATGCATTGTGGGTAACGTAGGCGCCAGGTTTATCTGGGCAGTGATATGGTTGGTGGAGTAATTTGGTAGAAAGAAAATAGTTCCCACATAAAACTGCTCACATCAAGGTCTGTGTGTTATCTTCAGTAAGCGGGTTGTGATTTCTGGAATTGCTGTTGAGTTTTTCCAAATGTATTTGTTTGGTGCTTTGAGGACCACAAGCCGATATAGTCCCATTATATTGGAGAGATGGCAGACATCTCTATGTCTGATATCTCCAACATCAGCAACTCACATCAAAACAATCTACAGTAATAAAAATGGCATGACAGGTAAAAGGAAAAGTGTGTACGTTTGATTTAGGGATTGAACTATCCCTCTAACATCAAGGTTTTATCTAGCTTTTGCTGCACTGCCACTTTGGCTTTGGAACAGTCTAAATCCTGTCTTGAAACACATTTTTATAGCTTTGTTTGTATAAAACAACTCTGTCATGTTACAACCACATTTGATGTGTGTTTATAGTACTCTTTTTGATTGTTTTTTTTAACTTCATCATGAATGGAGGTTATGTAACCTTTTTATAGTGGTCTGTATTTGTCTTTTATGCTGTCATGCATTGGAAAAAATGCTGTGCTTTTTGCTTTATGGGCTAAGAAAAAATATATAAATATAAAAGTGCAAAAAAAAATCTGCTATAAAAGCAAAGTAATTTAAGTGGATCTTGAGAAGTTTGAAAATATATCTCAATTGAAAAGAATGATCTAGTAAAAGTTGAATTATTAAGAATTTTGGGACGTCTAGGACAGTGAAGATGCGGATAGTTTTGAGACATTCAGTTAATGTGTGGACACGTCAGTCACAGTGCTTTGCCTGGTTGCTAAAGAGTAATGTTTGAGGACATGCAGTGTAAAAATACTCTGAATAATACTGTGTTCCTGATTTAGTTCAGGTTTAAGTTTAAATACATTTTTTCAAGCTCTAAACATTAAATCTCCTTCTCCATCATTGAAAAATAAATATCCAAACTTTTTTTTCATTCAAAAAGTTGAACTTCTTTCTAGACACATGTTGTGTCCTACTTTATTAAAAACCCATTCTCAGTGTTTACTGATGCTTTCAAGCCTCCTCATCACACTTGTGTAAGTTACTAAGAAATTTTGGCAAATTTGGATACAGTTAGAGAGAGGGAAGAAATACTGAGTGCAATACCTGTAGCTGCTGGTCATTTTTATTATTATGCAGGACGGCACTTCTTGAGTCCAGCCTCGTAACCACTTAAAGCCTTGAATTTTTCTTTTCTGCTAATTTTAACCCTTTGAACCCTGGAGCGACATCACTTTTCTTTCAGATGCCTTTCAGGAGTATTAGTTTTTACCAGAATTGGCTATCAAATAAGTTGTGATGTCACAAAGTCATAACACTACACATAAGTCTTAATCTCAGATTTAATGAGCACAGAAAAACTTTTCCTTGTTATTGATGAATGTGTAAAAAACCCTCAAATATAAACTCTGCACAAGTACATTATTCTGCACACTGAAGCTCAAACATCCAACAATAAGCGAAACACATTTTTGGAGAGATGAGAGGCTTAAATAACTAAGATTGTATATATAATTTTAATTTTGGAGTAAATCTCTTAAATTACAGTTTTGTAGTTGATCAGTCTGCAAAATGCCCACTGAGGTCTAAAATGTTAAAACTATCAGTTCAGCTGCTTAATCCAGAACCCTGAGAGAAAAATCTCCATTTGTCTGAGGAAGGGATTGGGGATGGAGAGCTGAACAACAGAGTAAATATTTGGCAGTGGAGAGCTCTTGGAGCTGCAGAGGACCCTCTCTGGCTGAAGCCCGCGGGTGTTAAATAGATTAAGTGGCTGCTGTGTCATTGTGGACACAGAAATTCCCACTCTTTGGACATGACTTCTCTTTGCCTTTGCGTGTTTTTGCTCTCCAATCGAGTGGCTTCTGTAAACTATCCACTCCAGCAAACCCTGTGGTACTGTAATCCGCTGCTGTTTGTCAACCGCTGGGAGGCTGCTGTGTACACAAACACATGATGTTGGAGGCGGAAGTCAGTTCTCTCACTTTTCGGTGCAAATGTCATCTTAAAAGTTGTTTAATAGTGTTTGTTTTGCTAGGAAACGTGTGCGTAATGTGCGTAAAAACGGGAGATAAATGTTGATTTCGCAGCGTTTTGGGCTGATAATACAGGTCACCGACTTTGCTGAACTCTGAAACCCTAAAAGGAATTTAATACGTCCTGAATCACACATGTAATATTGCTGCGGACTATAGACTAGGCGGCAGTGGACGCGTAGCAGTAGATAGTGTCCCAGATCCTATTCAGCTCCATTCAAAACCATGACAACACGGAACAAGCTCGGATTTATCCTGCAAAGTTAAAGGACATTGTGCCGGGGCGTCAATCAGGCATTATTGCGGGACTGAACAAATGCAAAATCTTGACTGGAACAAATGCTTCCAACGGGTCTCGGACGCGGGGCTACATTTTCCCCTTTTGTTCCCCTCCTCTGGTTGGCATGTATTTGTGTTCCCTCTCGTCCGACCACCCAGGACGACAGGGGAGGCATGTCCACCACCACCTCCACCACCACTCTCATCCCCGGCCTCATGCACCGCGCTCAAGTGGCTAAGGGCCGATATCAATATCAAATACTGGGGGGAAAGCCCCCCCACATAAGGCTGGATTCACGCTTTGCATTTAATGCGTTTTATACGCGACAAAAAGAGTCAAATATCAGCTTGTAGGCACGTTTGAAAATCAAATTAAAGCGATAAAATCAATAATAAACAATGAATTAGAAGCCAAAGTCTTTCCTCTTAGTTTTGCGCGTGAAGCATGATGGATCATCGATCATTTATCTTGATTATCAATTAATAAAATCTCGTCAGAAGTCATCAGTCAGTGTTCCAATTTATCAGAGGCTGTATGTTTGGGGGTTTTGTTTAGACATAAAAAAGTATTTATTGCGCATTTACTTTTCCTCTGCAGCAAGTATTATTTTGTTTTTATAACACTTCACTTTAACACCCTTATGTAACATTTATACACCTTTAATGAATATTTATAGCACAAATATAATCACAAAGTATCCTATGAAGGTATTTTTTTATTTTCCACGTTGTTATTCTGCATTAATAATGAAATTATTATTATGTAGTTTTACAGCTTTATTTTTTGTAATATCATATAATATCTGTTATTTATTTCTGTATTTATTTATTTATTTGTTTAGTTATTGCGTTTATACACCAGCCTCACTTCTGGGTTCCCACAAAAGGGGTCAAAGCTGATGACAGATGCAGTAATTAACACTAAGAATACACATTAGTATACTTATACATACACTTAAAACAACATGATTTTTTTTAGAAACCATTTAGGGACTGTTTATTACTTAAAAGTAGGGAGGGCGTGGTCGAAAAGGGGGAAGCTCTGGGGAGGGAAATGTTTATTTGGCTTTATTTAGAGTGACATTCAACTCTAAATTGTTGTATTTTGTATTTATTTTAAATACCCTCGGAAATCCCAAAGCGGTGAGTAGGTTTTAAATGTATGTTTTCTTGAAAAATCTCCGCAGTCATACCATTTATGACAGATAGAAACTGCGAAATATCATGCCCCTGTCACTGAGGGAAGCAAGTAAAAATATTTTTAACTCCTAGGAGGGTCATGATATATGAAATCAATCAATCAATCAAAGTCAAACCCCAGCAACCCCACAACTCTGATAAATAAAGTACAGTCCCTTAGTAGATTAAAGAAGTTTTCATATGCACAGTAAAAACACAGTGAACACACTATGAAATTCTTAATTGTGGTCTCACGCATAATAATAATAAAATCAGAGTAAAAGTTAGATTTAAAAAATAAAATAAGCAGAAACAAAGAACTAAGTTAAAAACGTGAGTTTCAAAGTAAAAAAGAAAACGTTTAAGTTTGTCCATTTTGAATGTGTCATATCATCATAAATCACCCAGAAAACTCAAGAGGAAAGAATTTCCCCTTCCCCAAATATGTCAGAGGAATTTCCTCCACCATCCATAAAACTTCTCACGCTTGCAATTAATGCGCCTCTAATGGCCGTATTAGTTAAACCAACTTGCAGCCATCACGCTAATTGCTCACTTTGTATGCAAATGTTGGACACGTTTGTTTGGGCGAGAACAGGGGGGAGGCGGGGAGGAGGAGGGGGGAGTTTGATGATGGGACGGACTCTGTTGTCAGTTGCCACCCAAGACGTGATTCAGCTCCAACAATCACCATTATCTGTCCCCCAGTTTGACGATACGCGACGAATCTGTAATGATGACGAGTGTTTCCTTCGCTCATTGTTGATTTTTTTCTTTACTCGCCGCACCTACCGTCATTGGGTGACAGCACTCCAGCCATTCAGGTACTCAGCGGCAGGAGGAGGCTTTATAAGCGGAGCAGCCCTTGTGTTTGCATCTTTTGGAGTGCTGTTTGTGTAAACACTGAGCTCAGCGCGCACTGAGCTGCTGTTTGGACAGCGCGTAAAGTGGATCCGCAGCGTTTATTCCTTCCTCTTTGGATACTTACTTTACGCATAACAAACCCTCCGGATTGCACGCGATGGCCGCCCCGACCAAGTTCAGTTTTTCTGTCAGGAGCATCCTGGATTTGCCCGAGCAGGATGTGGAGGCAGCGCCGCGGTCCTCCCCACTTTACTCCTCCTGCTCCTCCAGCTCTCCGTACAGCTCCTGGATGGACGACCGGAGTCCCTGCATGTGTGAGTGCACTTTTATAACTGTGGCAGGTTGATGATGCTGAATTTGTTGGATGCAGTTTATCTAAATACCTCTAATCTATCCACCAACCCAAGAAATATTGCTATTTTTATTTATTTTAACAGCTTTATTTAGAAATCATGAGGAACATTTATCTGCATAGTTAGATTTGTTTTTTTGTTTTTTAAAATTTTAATATATTTATTTTGATAGATGGATAGAACAGCAGAATAGAATTTGATAGAACAGAATCAGATAGATAGATAGAAATAGTTCAAATGCGTAAAATCACATTATTTCTATTGCATATACAATCACATAATTTCTGTTAGCATGGGGAAATGCTTAAAATCATGTTTTTTTCTGTATGCATTTTGTCTAATCTGCATTATTTATCCCCTCAGCTTCTGACGAAGGCAGCCTCGAGGCCTCCCCGGACTCCACCAAACCCGATGACTCATCCCCGGACTCTGAGCCCGACAAGACGAAGAAGAGCAAGAAGCGGCGAGTGTTGTTCTCCAAAGCGCAGACTCTGGAGCTGGAGAGGCGCTTCCGGCAGCAGCGCTACCTGTCCGGCCCGGAGAGGGAGCAGCTCGCCCGGCTGCTCAGCCTGACCCCGACCCAGGTCAAGATCTGGTTCCAGAACCACCGCTACAAGATGAAGAGGGGCCGGGCGGAGGGCGCGCTGCAGGAGGAGATCCCGCAGCCTCCGGTGCTGCGCCGGGTCGTCGTTCCGATCCTGGTCCGGGACGGGAAACCTTTTCACACCTGTTTAATCGACACAGAGAAAGCAGCCTGTTTACCTCCTCATCAAACGGTCCCCTTTCCCTTACCGTACCCGGCTCTGCAGCATCCGGTCCCCATCACTCTCCCTCCGCGGTACCAGCAGCACTTTCCCTCCGCGGCGGCCTCCAGGTTCGCCTGGAGAGACTTTTGGAGCGACTCGGTCCACTTTAACTCTTTCAAGTGAAAGCCTCATTTTAATGCACAAACTCATTTAGAATTGCATCAAATGTTTTCTGAATGTTTTGCAAATTTTCGAGCAACTTAAACATTTAGATTTTCACTATAGACTGAAGGAATATTTTGCACATTTTTATTTTGATATTTTACTATTTTTAAAATATTTTGTCATACACGGGCTTACTGGTGTAGCCTGTAGATTTTTAATTATCCAGTGAGATAATGTATTATGTGAAGCTGTTAATATTTGTATAAATAACTTTTGTTGAAGAAAGATAGGCTTTAGGCAGTGATAGAAGTGGCAATAAAGCCACCATTAGCCTGAATGTTTGAAGGAAAAAATAATGTTATTTGTTGTCTTTAAGGAGACTTTCTTTAAAGGTTTTAACTGTTTAAACTGTTTCTTTTTGTGAACGAATTTATTAATAAAGTTTCTCATATTTTGTATGATACATTTTCTTGTTTAATGTGCTTTCTTTTGCAAGATCAGTCTCCTAAAAAAGTGTATAATCTGCACCTGTTTACAGATGCACAAACATTACTAATATATTCTTATATATTTATATTACTTATATATTTATCAATGAAAATGTAGTAAGTTTACATTCTCATCCTCTCCAGATATATTCAATTAAGGCTCTAAAATTTTTCAAATGATATTTTGTCTAAAATGTATTTAATTTGCAGAATGTGAAAAATGCAGGTCATGACAGGGGCCTGGAGGCTTTTACAATGTTTAAAAAAAGAACCTAATTATGCACCCAAAAGCTGAGCAAACATCACTTCTAAAAAAAGGACTGGATTTTAATAAGCATAAGAATACCCAGTAAACATTACAGCCTCTTTCACTGCAGCACCCTGTTGTCGTCTGGGCCGCTTCTCACTTTTACACAATTAACTTTTGTTATTCTGAGGCAAGTGGGATAAATACGGCTGTTACACTCAGGCTACTGGAAGTTTAAAGAGGATATGGTTATTTTTTAAGTGCAACAGGCTTTGAATAGGGGTAGATGATCAACTTTTTTTCAAGCTCTAATCCATAATATTTGAACAGTTGCAGCTGAGGAGCAAGATGCATGTTTAGCACAGAAAATGCAAGGAAAATAGGCATTTTTGTGGCTGTTTTTGGCTGTTTTGTACAAGAAGCAGCAGATTTTACCAAGTTATTGAGTGATTATTTTATTGACAGTTATTTAAGTTGTTGAAAACAGTGTAATCACCTTCTGTGAGCACGAATGTAAAGAAAATCTGTCTCTAATGTTGGTCATCACACACTCAACGTTAGAAATACTTTCAGACTGGTCCATCTTTGCTCTCATTTCAGTGTTTCGTGATGAAAAATATGCCTCAGTGTTTAAAATCATGTCAGTATTTCATCAGTGACGAGGGGGGTCTTCTGCTTTCACGCCCCCTATAATGTTGTTTGCTCGTCCTGTGACCCTGCAGCCCATCGTCCCTGTCACCTGGTCCTTTGTCCCCCTCGCTGGGGCCACCTTGTATCACATATGGAGGGGACTGGCCGAAACCCTCAGCTTGCTGCATCTCCCCTTAAACACTCTTTTTGTCTGCGTGTCTCCCCGTGAATGGACCATTGTCCCTTGCCCAAAAGAGACCGAGACAAAATCTTTAGTGTTTCAATTCCCGTGATGTTTAATCAGTCCCTGCGACAAATTTATGAGGTTTAACTGCACAATGGTGTTTTAGAGCATCTTGGGGTTTAAGGGTGACAAAGACAGGCTTTTAGAGGTTGCCATTGGTTTTTTAAGTTGGTCAGAGGAATTGTCTGAAAAGGATGGGCTGGTATTAGCCGGCCCATCCTATAGTTTTACTCACTGGCCTGCGCCGGGGCCCCTTTTAGGAAAGTTATAAGGTCCACATAAACGAGGCCACAGGAGGAGTTTTGTTAACTTGCTGCAAATGCATATCAGGTCTTAATGGCTCTCAGAGTTACAGAAGCAGATTGTATTTTCAAACTTTAGCACAGGTCATTTATTGTTTTTTTTTTGCTGTTATATTAAACAGTTTCCCCAAAGTTTTGCCTTTGAGATCTTTGTTTGTTGTAGTTTCTCACTTGGAATCAGTATGGCTTTCCAAAAACTTGCAGTTGCATACAGAGTTCAAATATAACAGTATATATTTAAAAATAGACCGCTCAACATTTTTGTCCTGCGGGCTTTTTTACAAACACAAAACTGGAATTAGTTACAAAAAGATGCTTCAAGAGAGCAAATATGTATACTTGTAGTTACTTTGCCTGCAATCATTTGGTATTTTAAGTCCTTATGCAATTTTATGTTGCATAACAACTTCTTGATATTTAGTGGTATTTCTTGTGTAAGCCAGTGTGAGTGAGCCCTGTGCTATATGAAGCGAAACTTTAGGGTTTGATTTGGAGCTCTGTGTGATGCTGGAGCTGAATGAAAGGACAGGATTGACTTTATAGACAGAATACAGCAGTTTTGGTTGCAAAATGTGTTTGGATGAAGTCGCTGATGGACTACTGATTAATGCTACAATCAGAATTAATCAGCTAAGAGAAACATCCACATTCCTCAACTTTTAAGCAACAGTTTTTGCAGCATTTCAATGCAACTCTTTTGTTTGATAAATGGAACAAAACTTGAAAAGCAAGTCTCTTATGATACTCACTGATGTTTCCCTCTTTTCTGATATTTATCCTGATTTTTCTTTTTTTATTAAATTGTGTTGCTGATGTCCCAAGCTTTGAAAAAGTCTATGAATATGATTTTACCGTGAGCTTTTTTCCCAATATTTTTGCATTGTGAGCAGTTTTCTGCTTGCACCTTGTAGTCACATTTTACATGTATTTTAATGAGTGTACCTTAACCAAACAGTGATTTTTTAAAATTTTCTTTTGCATTTAATTTGAAACCTTTTAAAGCAGAGAAGAGGTAAAAGTATCTGGTATCTCAAACTTTGAACAAAAATGAGAAAATATCAACACACGCCTCGTATTTACCATCTGGTCCCTTCAGGTGTCACGCTCCGGGGTTGGGCAGCTCTGCTGAAAGAGATAATTGAGGATCATGTTAGAAGAACGACAACTTTTAATGATGTTCATCAGGCCCTACGCACTGCAGGCAGTAGTTAAATAAAGTTAGACATTTGCAATTCTTACCTACAGTAAGTGAATCTGGTAGAAATAAACATTATCAGCGTCAATAAGAAAACTGACGGTTGTTTATCTCAAACTTTAAACGCCCTGTTTTGTAACATCTCAGACTAAACATGAAAACTGCACAAACAAACATTTTAATACATTTAAAAATACTTTGATAACATTTACTTCTTCATTTCTACAAAAAGGTTCAGTCACCTAGTGGAAATATCTTAAAAGTCCACAAGAAATTATAAAATCCGAAACCTATGAAGTGTGATCTGCTATTTACAGTCAACGACCTAATTCAGTATCTTTTTCTGGCAGTGTTCTGGAAAACACACCTTTGTGATTTTTAAAAAGTTACAGACTTTGAGAGTTTTTGTGTGTGTTTGCAAAGGTCAAAGGTCAGACCAAGTGGAGCTTATAATGCTGCATTTTGAAAACCCATAAGTGGCTTTAATGGCACCAAAACACAAGAGTCTACATTACAAAACCAAACAAAAACATTATATGATGCCACAACATTTAGATCTCATAGTCACCAAAGGGGAGATCTGATTGTTGCAACAGCACAGTGACAGAAACGAGCACAAATAAATCAAGAGAGGTCAAATAAATAAACAATAAGAGTTATATAAAACTAAAATAAGAACAGAAATAACAACAAAGACTATAATATAAGGTAAAGTGACAGTGATCTGATTAGTAGCAGCAAAGTTAGCATGACGTGCATCAGAATAGGTTATCATTATTATTATTGTTCATTAATAATTAGCATTTGTCAATTAAACAATATAACATTGTAACATAATATAGTACAATATTGTATGAGATAAAATGTGTAGTATAAGATGAAATGTAGTTATAAGGTATACTGTATGACATACCTGTTACATACAATATAAAATCTTGTAATATCTAATATCTAATATATAAAATTATTTCTTTAATAATTTCTAGTAAACCCTTTGTCTAACCTATATGATATTCAAGCTGTTATTTTCATTAACATACTGATATGTTTCTTATCTTTGGGCAATAAGTACATTGCACATATTCTGTACCGCCAACTGTGAACTTTTGCATTTACCTGATCAATGTTTTTGCCCCCAAAAAAACCAACATACAGCTCTTTTCCTAAAAGTTATATAGCACATATTTACTAAAGTATTTTTTTTTACATTATGTGTTTTGTGTTTCAATGTATTTTTTCTATACTACATTTATGTTTTGGACTTATTTGCCTTTATTTTCATTTCCTCTTAATATGTCAACACAAAGGCAAACTTGAAACCTGAAAACCTACTTCTAGTGATACTTGAATGTGACCTGATCTTTGTCTATGACCCAAACTCTCCACTAGATGGCGCACTAACACACAGTATCATTCCTCACCTTTTCTCCGGTTGAGTGCAGCCTGTGGTCCACCAGGGGGCGCGCTCCGCTAAAGAAAACCCCAGCACACTGAACACTCTCTGAAGCCACGCTTTACTACGCCGCTGCTGATTGGGTGCAGAGAAATGGCCGTAGTGACGTATGCGGCTGCTTGGCGTGACGTCATGCAGTGTTTGCTCAAGTATTTGCCCTCTAATGAGTGCGGCTCTTTCTCCCTCTTTGTGGTGTAGCTACAGTTTGCTGTGATGGAGGATCAAGGAAACAGATTAATATTTATTTAAAAATGTCTGCACCATAAATCTTCACTTTGTCATCCCTTTGAAATATGAGCTGATGGGATAACTGATGGATTAGTGTTAGTTTAAAGATAGAAAGAAATAAGGCTCATATGATGGTGAAGCTTTTTTTTCTTTATTTTCTGTCCTCTTCTTTGTTTTCTGCAGCTTATTTCCTGGTAGAATTGGAGTTGTAAGAGTTGCCACGTGTGAAAAATTAGGGAAAAGTCAGAAAAAAAGTTTTTAAGTATATAATGTTCCCTCTTTTAGGATCATACAGACCTGATATTATTGCACAACACAACTGATGTCATTTTACATATTTATATAATATTAAATTCTAAATATTATACGTTTTTAATGTAAAATAGCCCAAATTGTCATAGTTACACCTATAGTTTATTATTTTATATGCCTTTAAAATATAGATATGCGTAAGGATATTTTCCATACACTTTTTGGAGATCAGTTTCTAGGGGGTATAAGGTTGCATTTTTGTGCACTTGATGGATAGACTTTGTTTCTCATTGAGATGCATGTTATGATTTTCGCACAATGTGTCGCTGTAGCTTTTTCATGTGAAATATTCATACAGCATAAATATTTGCAATGAATTTTGCACCTTTACAAAAAAATATTGTTTTATGTGAAATAATAATAATAAGTATCGTCCTTTTAAGTTTTCATTGCACAAACTTATTTCCGTCTCTACTGAAGTTGCTCTCTGGATTATATCACGCGCCAATCAGTTCATAAATAACAACGTGAAGCCTCGATAACAAAGGCTCGGTCGCCTCATACCCGCCACTTCAAAGTGTCCTCATTATTCTGAGGAATTAGCCGGAACATTTGGACTAATTAGCCCTAATTGGCCATAATAGCCGTGTGCCAGAACAGGGGGAAAGGTACTGATTTAGATGATTAAGAATGTCTTGCGAAATTCCGTAATTAAGCCAGGCATAAGCAAGATTTACCTTGGATGCAGAAACATGCTGTAATTTTAATTGCCTGCGATTATATGGCCTGCGCGTGCAGCTCGGCTATCATTCAGACAATTTATTGCAACTGTAATATTTAGCCTCGGACTATATGATCATATTGCTTCATTAAAGATAATTATAAGGCGATGGGAGGATGTGGATTGTTATGATGTGCTTAAATTGCTGTGCAGCTTTGTGCAGCGCTGCAAATACATTGCACACATGATGATGCTGTAACATGCAGGCAACCGTAAAATGTGGAGCCAGAAGCCTTTAAAACACAGAAGTGTGCCAGATGATGCGCATGACAAACTGTCAGTGATCTGCATGTCACTGCAGTGATGGGACTTTACTCTCCTGCAGCCTAACAGCTTGTTGCATCAACATAAATTTGAGTTGAATAATTAAAAAATAAATAAATAATTCTAAAACTTTTATGTTACAAAATGAACGAGAAACACAGATTTAGAGTCATAGTGGAATATAACTGATCACATATTACACATGATTGTGTCTGCCACCAGAAGACGCTGTGTTTCTTTAATTCCTGTATACTCATACCGGCTCAACCTGCAGGCGCAGACTTCATCTGTTAAGAGCTGCTGGTGGCATCTGCTGCTGCTGCTGCTGCAAGACTGGCGTTAGACCTCACGGCAAGACCTTTACAAAAACTTAAATCTAGCTATTAATTAAAAAAAAAAAAAATGCATTCTTTATTATTTTTTACAGCCACAGTTTCAGCTCCGGTATGATCCTGACATCCACAGATTGTGTAAGTTAGAAGTTATTAATTTTAATGCTGCACTGTTATTTTTTAATGTTGTATGTCAATAATTTCGTATTTTAAAAGCAGCAAACAGGAAAAATATGTAGCCGAATTATGATTTGTACTTAAGGCTGTTGTTTTATATTAAAATATTGACAAATATGTAAAATAATATGCTATTCTGGCCCATTAAAATAGATGTATGCACGTGTTTAAAAGGTAGAGAAACAAATATGTTGCATTCCAATTCAAACAAAAATATTGGATAATAATAATGATAATAATAGGAGTAGTAGTAGTAATAATAATAATAATACTGACTTTATTAGTACAATAATTTGCACATTTTTTGTGAAAAATGAGTCTTGTTTCAGGTTGGATAGAGTGTCCTAAAATCTTTGCGTAAAAGCGCATGGACTTTGGCTGAGAAGCATGGGGCAGAGAATCCTATTTTTTGGACTTCAAAGCTGTTGGGTGCAGCCAAAATCTGTTCTTATGCTTCATGTGTAAAATTTTAGAAATTAGACATGATTGAGTTAAACTGTTATGGCTCCTTGAGCATTAAGGCAAGATGCTACTGAGGGCTACCTGGCGTTGTGCTGCAGGAGAGTACTTGAACGCCGTTAACTTCACATGAGAGCCTCTCCTACTCCAGACTCTATTTTGTGTTTTTTTTTGTGTGTGTGTGTGTGTGTGTGTGTGCGTTTTTTACTTCTTTTTTTACTGGGTCTTTTAGGACGAGTGTGTGCATCTGAATGTAGGTAACACGCTGCTTGCGTCCAATGATATCAAAAGAAAAATAAAACGAGGGGGGTTAATCATTTACGCAGCCACTTAACACGCGGATGTGTATTTATTTACTTATCAGTATCAGTCAATTTCCCTCCCCGCAAGTGCACTTTTGCATGTCTGAGTACGATAAGGCATAACACAAACAATCCTGCAATCACTGGAGGCCTCTCATGGCCATTAAAAGTCAGTAGTTCAACTGAGGAGTGGTTCTCCAACTCTCAAGTCCATATAGGCCTCCTTTCATCAAGAGGCCCTCGTAAACATCACTACAGTTAATAAAGTGTATTGTGGTCAGTGCAGTCCCAAGGTGCAGCGGCGTGTTTATCAGCGGCAGCAACAAGTCACAAACTCCAAACAGCGGCAGCAGAGCCCCGGACAGCGCGCGCCGCCGCCGCCGGGACCCACGTTTATGATCATGTACAGCGCTTATGTTATTGTTAGTGGGAGGGGAGCACATGTCTTGTAAGTGAAATTACGCTCGGGGCGAAAGGAGGCTAGCGCTGTTTTTGTATTGTTGCGGATGCCCCGCCTCTGATGGTAGCCTTAAACCTGGCACCCAGCTAAAACAAACCAAAGCCAGCACCGAGCTCCCACTCAATCCAATTAAGGCGGACTTGAGGCGCTCTCCTACGTGTTCATCTACCAGGATCGACGTTGAGACAACAGGAACCAGAGGGGCTTTGGCCAAAAAAAAAAAAAAAAAAAAAAAAAAAAAGAGAGAGAAGGAGAGATTGCCTTGCCTTCTAATTTCTCCCTCTCCAGCCCCAGAACAATGTCGATGAGCCCTAAGCATACGACTCCTTTTTCTGTTTCCGATATCTTGAGTCCTCTTGAGGAGAGCTATAAGAAAGTAAGTATGGAGAATAACAACTTGGGGGCACCTCTCACTTCTTACCGGCAGCCGCAGGTCTCTCAGGCGGCGATGCAGCAGCACCACATGGGCCATAATGGGACTGTGTCTGCGGCGTACCACATGACTGCGGCAGGTGTTTCTCAGCTGTCACACACGGCCATGGGGGGCTACTGTAACGGCAACCTGGGCAACATGGGCGACCTGCCGTCGTACCAGGACGGCATGAGGGGCAGCACCACGGCCACCGGCTGGTACGGAGCCAACCCGGACCCGCGCTTCTCCACCAGTGAGTACTGCACCTGTACTTTCACTTCAGCTTTGAGTTGTGTTAAGGGTGAAAATGTCGTTTTATGTGCATGCTTTGAGTATTTTTGGAGCTTCCTGTGTGCCATAAGCACTCTCCATACCCTCTCCAGATTATATTTCAGCCGCTAGCTTTTAATGTTATCACGAGGGAGAACAAAAATAAAACACAATCTTTCATTCAATCCATGCGAAATATATACTGGGAAAGTATCCATATAGGGGTGCCCGAACTGTCCTCCAAGCTTTGTGCGTTTTTAAAGATAATTTAATGTTGGGTATCACATTAATAGGATACTAATATGCTGTAAATCGTAAACTATTGCTGCGATTTGTGCTCAGAGATTTAGCTGGTAATGCATGAAATAGCCTAGAGTTTTACGCGAATTCAAGTTTGCTTGTATGGATAAGGGCACCTGTTTAGGAAGCTTTTTAGGACTACTTTTTACGCAGCTGCTTGTCAAATGCAGAGTATGGTAATTCATGGGAATAACGATCAGGGCTGCAATTGCAATTTTGAATTTTATTTGCTGGGGACTATGCAGTTTAATAGTTCCAATAATTAAATGCATAAAGAGTTATTGCTAATTTTCAACTCTTGTCCCTGTATGCCATAGTTTCATGGGTAAAAAATAATCATCGGCCTAAAAGTTATTTTTCTAGGGATTTATAGAGACAGTTAAACACTTGTTGCATATAAAATCAGGCATTTCTTTGTATTAATTTTGTGGGTTTTTCACAGTTTCTCGCTTCATGGGCTCGTCGTCGGGCATGAACATGGGCAGCATGGGCAGCCTAAGCTCCCTGGCAGACGTGGGTAAAGGCATGGGCTCCCTGTCCAGCACCCCGAGGAGAAAGAGACGCGTGCTGTTCTCCCAAGCGCAGGTCTACGAGCTGGAGCGACGCTTCAAGCAGCAGAAATACCTGTCTGCGCCGGAGAGGGAACACCTGGCGAGCATGATCCACCTCACCCCGACCCAGGTGAAAATCTGGTTTCAGAATCACCGATATAAGATGAAGAGACAGGCGAAAGACAAAGTGTCCCAGCAGCAGCTGCAGCAGGACAGCGGCTCGTGCCAGCAGCAGCAGCAGCAGTCCCCGCGGAGGGTGGCCGTGCCGGTGCTGGTGAAGGACGGGAAGCCGTGCCAAGGCAGCGGCCACACGCCCACGTCCTCCGCGCAGAGCCTCCACCAGCAAGGAGGCAACGTCATGATCATGTCCAACAACACGTCCGGCCTCGGGCAGCATCAGAGCCAGCAGGTGGGAAGCACAGGTCACTCTCCAGATTTGGCGCCGCACTCCTCCAGTCCGCCGTCCCTGCAGAGCCAAGTGGCCGGCCTGTCTCACCTCAACTCCCCCGGCGCGGAGTACGGCTCGGCCCTGCAGTGCTCGGCCCTGTTATACGGCAGGACGTGGTGACAAGAGGCGCCGGCTATTATTTAAAACCAACTCTTATATATTTAAAGAAAAAAATACCTTTTTTTCTTTCAAGACTCGACAAGTTTCACTGTAAATGTGCGCATCTGAACAAAGTGAAATCGGTACAGCTCCTCTTGAATTTTCACCTTTTGGAAGGAAATGTGACTAACATAAGGAAGGGGGGAAAACTTCAAAACTTGACCAGAAACTGCGGAAGACTTTGGATTTATTTATGTAAATTATATCGAGACAAAAGAAGAATCAGCAGTCATATAGGCCGCATTAGTTGGGAAAACCTGAACACGGAGACTCCACAAACACACACTGATTTATAATAGAATTTAATGTAAGCCGTAGATCTAGCTTGTATATTTCTGTAAAAGGTTTGAATTTTAGCTATCTGTTGTACAAAGTTTTTGACGCTATTGCCGGTTTGTTGTCGTTTCATTGGTATTTGTACGTTTTATTTCTTTGTAACTTATATAGATATTTGACTTACTACAAAACAGTCCTATTAATAAATTATGGAAACAAGACAGTTAAGGTTTTTTTGTGAAATATGTCAACATATGCGGTATAAAATGGCGCAAATACTCTGAAAAAACAAACAATAGAGCAACAATTATAAACAGTGCATTGTTATTATTATTACTAATTTAAATATTTAAAAGAACTAGATCTACGGCTTACATTATATTTTTAATGGATTTTTAAATGTTGATTTAAGGTTTTAGTGTGTGTAGAAATATCAAGAACCAGACATCCATGTCATCAAATAGCCACATGTTTGGCAAACTAACCAGTCTAAACACTAAATCAACACTCAGGCTCTTATTCTGACATGACAATTAAATACTGGAGCCTATTTTTCTGTTTTATTCTCTAACAAATCCCACAGCGATCAGGCTTATCGTGAAAGGCTGCAGCTCACACATGTAGTGCCCTGCAGAGTAAACGGCGCCTTCATGAGCGCTTTTCTTCTCGCTTTCTGTGTGTGTTTGTCCGCGTGAGTCAGAAAGGTGAGGTCTTTCGGCTCACAACATCAAACACAAAACGCTGCGCAAAGAACAAGCTTATCGATGAGAAATCCCTGACCAAACAGCGCGGCGTTCTCCTCAAATAACTCGCGAAGCCGAACTGTGGGCGCGAGGCTGTATCACCTGCGTTATCAATAATCAATCAGGGGGCGAATTGAAAAGAAACGGAGAAATGCTGTTTGTGGTCGGCGTCAATAAGAAACCAGAACAAACATTTCTTGAAAGATTAAGAAGCGTTTTATGCTTGATCTGCTTTTTCTCTAAACGGCGGCAATGACGAACACACACAACCGGTCATTTATTTTTCCCAAATTGTAGGCTCTGTAAATAATAGCTATAATAATCATTAGACACTATTTTCCCTCCACCTAATAGCGTTATAGGTATTAACAGTAAACGGCGCGGTTGCTAAGCGACGGAGAAACGACAGGTGATTTTCGTTTACGGCTGAAAACGAGTAGTTTCCTCTCCAGTGTTGTCATCGCTCCTATTGCTAAAATTGTTTTTTTCTCCAACTATTTTTTATTTGTGAAAGCAAAACAAGTAAATGTTTGTTTATGTTAACATATCACCATTTTATTCTTTTACTGTACCTATAATATCACTCAAAATGTAGTAAAATAGAAAAAATATAAAGGGATGAAAAGACACCTCATAAATAGCTATAATTCATATTGTTTGGGTCTGACTAAGATGCAGTATATCTTTTTTATTTATTGATTACAATTTTTATTTATTTTTTTAAAATAAATATCTTGTCTTTGGTTACAACAAATGCTTATAGTTTAACAAAGATTTAAAGCCTATATTTTCAATACAAAAAAATCTGGCTAATTATCTGTTGTTTTTAGCTAAATGATAATATCTGTATAGTCTAATTTTGTAAACGCCTGAGCTATTCGTAAGCAAGGTGGCCTTTGTGACCCTGCACCTTCTTTATGTCAGATTTCTCCATAACGTATTTTTTATGAGTTATTGTAGCCTAAATTCTGGCTTAGAATTAAAACGAAAACACTCATATTTGGCCCTATAGCCAATTATTGCCCAAAAAATCATAAAATAATGCCAGCGTATGTTGTCCAAAAGTACTGTCGATAATCGCTCACGTGCAGCTGCATCAGCCCTCGAGGCCTAATGTGCACCTGACTACTGTTTCCGCATCTAATGCATGACTTTTACATGGGATCACTGAAGGATTTCTTGCCCATTACCCCGTCTCTTTTCTGGCCTTTTCATCCATAATTATGAAATATTATATTGTAAAATATATGACCTATCTGGTTATCCTCACACTGATGGTAATGCAACCTTTAAATATGTGTTGATGTTTTGAAGGAATCCTTAAAAACCTTGGTGTTAAAATGCTTTGACTGGGACTCAGCAGCATATTTATTTATAAGGCTCCTATATTTTAAGTCTAGGATAGGCATTTGAGGTGATTTTTGTTTTTAGTGAATCTTTTCAGGCGACACTTACCTTTATCGTTTGGCATGCAACTTTGGACCAAAAAGAGTATTTTTGCACAAAAAATGATCAAGAAACCGTGATTTTCATTAAAATAGGAAACCAAACTTCTGCGTGTATCACTTTAAGGCAGCAGACCCAGTTTTAGGCCACCAGGCAGCAGCCCCAAAAACCCTTTTGGAGAGTTTTAAGTGAAATCTTCGCAGCATCAGAAACTATCTTCTATTAGGTATTTTGCAGAGCTGGTTTTGTTCGGGAGAAAAGTGAGAACTTTGGGATTACATTAACATGTCTTTGGCGCGGTGTGTGGTCTTTGTGTGCAGCTTGTAGCTGTTGAGAATGACTTGTTGGAAGCGTGTGTGCTCTCATCGCTCTCTTTTGTAGAAACCCACAGTGCAACTCCCCAAGTCCTCCTGGCTTTATGGTGGGCTGGTCTCCATGAACCCCAAGCAATTAGTGCCTAATCTCAAGGTAATCATATTTGAGTTAGTGACTAGCTGTTGAATTTTATTCGCCTGTTTAGCTTCAGTATCACTTTTGGGTGCATGTGTTGCATCCAGAAATGCTGTTCCGTGTATCAGTGGCGTGTTGAGACTGAATTTAAAGTTTAAGAGGATATCGAACGTGCGTGCATCTTAAAGTTGAGGCTGCAATAAGTCTCACGAAAATTATTTTAAATCGTAAAATGGTGAAAAAGAGTAAATGCAAAAAAGCAAACTTATTTTGTTTTAAAGAATGACAGTAGATTTTTTAATTGACGAATTTTGCAATCTACACTCTTAAAAATGTCCGTCTTAACCAATATTTAAGTTCTGTTTTTATTTCATTTTAACAAAAATTAAAAATTGTAGATTTGTTTTCTGTGCGTTTTTAATGCAAATATTCTCCAATTTGCTGTCAATATCCATAGTACACTTTTAGGGAGTTATTGTATAGATTAATTAATGCCCCCTGCACAAGATATTACACACTTTATATTATAAAATCACTCGAGGGTGAATAGTTTTGCAGTGTTAGGCGTTTTGCAGACCCAATAATTGATCACAGATCTGAAACTCTCTTTTTTTTCCCATTAAGATTTTATTACAGGCTACATAAACTTAAATTTTTAAGACTGAATAAAAGTTTAGGCTGCACTTGAAAATAAGAATATATCCATAATCTAACTTGAAAAAATGTTAAAATAGCAAAAGTTAAATATTAAGAATAAGACATAGGTAAAATCATAGGCGTCTTCGTTGATTTCTTTGATTGGTTTTAAGTAAATGAGCAATTTTTATTTTCTGACATATGTTACTATTGATTAATATTTGACCATATAACGCAGACGTATGTGGCATTAACACTGCGCTATCATTCAGTAGTCGCCCCAATAACAGATTGCAGCGAAATTCTTACAGTTTTAAATAATTTAATTTTTTGTGTGTTTGTGTTGTTTTTTTCTGTTTAAGCTATATTAGGCGGACTTTGGTGCTGTCCACGGTGCTGAAATAGATGTAAATAGAAAAACAGCAAAAAGACGAGCAATGTTATCTAAAATATGTACATACAGTGTTTTAGTTTTACCATGATTTTTCTTGATTTTATCTATCGAGCATGTCACATATTTTATTGATAATCAGATACCCATATGGAGCTTTGCTCCTAAGGCAGTTCCATAATAACGTTGTTTAGAGAATATAAAAATAATGCATTTTCTTCTTTTAAATGACAACCACTCTCCTTCCCCTTTCTTAAGTTCCTAAACATTTCATTGCAGCAGGCCAAGGCATTCATGTGCATCACAAATAGGACAATTACTCAGCAACCGCAATCACCCCCTTTGGTAAATGTTATTGTCAGCTAGCAGCAAAAATCTTTAATTGTCCCACGTTTATCTGGTTCTTCAAGGCATTGTTAAAAGAGCGCAAACGAGGGTCATTTGTGAGCTGAAATACTTTGCATGCAAAGCGGAGCACAAGATGCTGTAATACTTGACCTTTCAGCATAATTGTTGCAGGCATGAAATGCAGCATTCAGAGCTGGCTGAGTGGAGTCCTTTCTGTCTCCCTCCCTCTGATGAACAAAGCGCATTTTATACATCTTCGGTGTTCATTTGGCTTTGTTTCTTTTGAGGAAAATTTCTCTGGGACTGGCTGCAATTTATCTTCATTTCAATAATACTGCTTGGGCGAAAAAAAACGGCACAAATCACAAGATTTCTCAATTCAACACTTAACAATGGACTTCGTGCTTAGCCCTCCTAAAAAGCCAGAAAACTTGTAAATAGAGGTGTTTAGCAGTTTGACATGACAGGTCCTTCACTAAATGATTTCAGGATTTCAGTGGCTTGCTCAGGGACACTTCAGGAAGACTGCTGGGGTTGAACCTGCATTTCTCAGTCTGGATTTTGAGTGGTTTCTTTAGTCAAAACTCACAATAGTGTTTAAAAAAAGTGGAAAATCCACCAAAACTTCAATTTTACCTCAACTGTTACAACTGCTGAAGTGATTTATCTATACCTGCTTAATCATTTCTGATCCATGCTTTAAAATCACAAACTGTTGGAGCAAACAAAAGCAAAACATCAAATTATGCACACACAAAAAAGTTAAAAACAAAAAACACAAAATTTTAAGAGACATTCATTTAATGAAGATCTAAAGACAAAAATGTTAAAAATTGTGTGGCAGCACACAAGACTCACTGATATATAAATAAAGAAAAGCAAATCTGTAAAGATTTTGTCTTCTACCAACACTTAAAAGATATTTACAAATGTGAAACAAAACTGGAGAAGAACAGAATAAGCTATGGAGAATAAAAACCCAAATCAGATATTATAGCAAATACTTGGATACACTAGCCCTGAACTAATTTTTAAATTGTTTAAATGGATCTTTAAGTGTTTTGTGTTAATGTTCCTTGAAGATATTAAGCATTTAAAATCACCACTGCACAATGTGACATCATAAATTCTGTTTACATACGCAATCAGCTCACACATCTGATAAAACTGAACTGTTCCTAACTTCCTAACTTCTCCTGATGATTTTAATCGGACAGCCTAAAATGGCAAAAATGCCTCTGTCATTCTTTTGAGGAATGTTACTCTGATTTTTATGTACTGGTATTTATCACTTCAAAGTAACAGAATTATGTTTTATTACTCTTTCTGCAGCTGACATACCACCATGTTGTTCAATCTGCTTTGGGACCTTTAGATTTGTTGTCATGAATTTGTCAAGACAATCAGGTTTTAAGGAGAGTATCGTCTGCATAGTATTTGAAGTTACAGTGAAAGAAAAGTTTGTGTCTTAAACTTTGGTAACATGATGTATTTCTGAGTGAAACAGATTTGGTTGGAGTTATTTTCAAGATGAATTGTCTTAGGATCACTTGGTAAAAACATTAAAAAGAAAGAAAAACAAACATCTATAGCACAAAATACTCTTCCAATTAACACAGAGTAACCACCTCCTTACTTTCATTTTTGACATCCATGTGTTAAAATCATGTGGCAGGCAGAAAAAATATTAGTGCAGATTTACACATGGATTGACAGAGCTCGTGTGTACCTTTGATGATATTCTGACTCAAACCAAGTCTTAAATTGGAGTCTCAGCTACAAATCATGGGTTTAACTACAAGACAAGACCTGAAAGTCAGACTTGAGTAAAAGTACAGATTTCTTGTCAGAAAATTACTTTTGCAGATGTCAACTATTGGAATATTACTTGAGTAAAAGTCTTAAAGTATCTGATTTTTACTATACTTGAGTATCAAAAGTAATTTTATGATAGTCAGTGAGTCAATGTTTTTAAAAAAAGAAGAAAAAAGAAGAAGAAGAAAAAAGGGTTTTGGTTTAGGTCCAAATATAAAAAACCCAATATTTATTTAACAACATTAGTTGCCTCATATGGTGTTATACCCAAAAATCTCCTTTTAAGCACAGTCTAAAGTAGATTAGTAGCGAAGATCCATTTGTTTCTTTATCCAACAAAAAATGGTAATTTCCTTCAGCAAGCCTGCTTTCATGTATCTTTGTCAACCTAAAAACACAGCTGGGCTTCCATCTCATGTTCCCCCTTAATGGCCTAAATGGGTGCAAACTTTTGTATCTGCAAAAAACAGCCTTATTCATCTGTTCTAAATTCTTCCAAAAGCATATTTAATCCTAGAAAAGAAATACAAACCTGAGCATACTTAGCGTAGATGCAGTTTTGTGTAAGAGGAATAACTACAGACTACCTTGAATTTTTTTAACCTGAATATGGGACTATATGGACGGTCCTCACAAAGATAGAAATTCAAGAAAATGTGTGTATGCCTGATTGTGCACGTGTCTGTGTGTGTGTGTGTGTGCATGCTCCCATTAAACATGCCAATTAAAGGAGACCAGACTAAAGCTGAGTTGTCATGTCTGTGTACAGTACCAGCGGGAGTCCTTTAGAAACCAACGAGCCATCACTAACCCCGTTAACACCAAACCCTCCAGACCGACCTGGGTACCCGCTGCTCGCTCTATAGGCCCGCAGCAATGACTTCTCCATTTAATGGAGGTGTGAATAGTTCAAGGCTATCCCTTTCAAATGGCAAGACCTAAAGTTAATTTGAATTAATTTGCATTTCATGAACACAAGGGCACTTAAGATATGCACTTAATATATATATTTTTTAGAGTGATAGGCCTTGAAAAGTTTAACACTAAAAGTATGTTAGGCAATATATTAAAAGCAGTGGCGGAAAATAGCAAGTACATTTACTCAAGTACTTATGCACAAAGTATTTCCATTTTTGACTACTTTATACTTCTACTTCACTACATTGCATAAGGAAATGTACCGTTTGAGCAGCATATATTTGGCAATTGGAGTCAGTAAGATTTTACACATAAACCTTATTGGATTACTACAGGTTAAACTACCCAAAAACTATATGAAGTAGTCAAAATGATCTCCACCTTAACCAACTACAACAATAAAGTACTTACATTATCTTACATGATACTCAAAGTGTATTTGTTCTGTATGACTACTTTTACTTCAGTCTTTTACATTTTGTCACTGATAAAAAATATTTAAATAAAAATTTAAAAAGGCAGGAGCAAGCACCCTGGTCAGTGAGGATTCTGTTTTTATGGTGTCCATTTCTACTTAAATAATTTAACATTTAATTAAAAATGCTCTTACTCAGTGTAGGCAGTAACTGTGTTCAGATTAACTACTAGATCAAAAGTACTGTTGACAATTGTGTGATTTCTTAAACATTATCTCATTCAACGACAGTCGGTCGTCAGTCAATGTCATGCCATTGGTGAGCATCTGTTGCCCTACTTATTGAATATAAATATCATCTTTAGCAATGTACAGTGAATATTATTTATTCTTTCAACGTTGGGTTTTGTCGCTAATATTCTAACTAGCATCTTGAATCCACCTTGTTTATGTTTAAGTGTCCCTTTTTGAAAGATGAATACAGACCACCACCTAATAGTGTGGAGAGTTAGTTCCTCTCAAACAGGTGCAGATTATATGCCAGCTGTAGCTTTGCGTTGTGTTCAGGTGCAACTTTTTGGCTGAGACACAGGCGGCGTGAGGCGACCCAACAGTCATCGCCACTGATTCTTTAATGTTGGTTTGGCGTTTCTGAGCCTGAAAGCATACTGTATGGGTGACTGGACTCAGCTATAGCTTTTATTGTCATTGACCCTCTTATTTCCAAGCTTAAATGTTGTAGAATTTCCTCTGTCAACTCTTGCATAGATGAAGAGTTACCTCTCTGGTGGAACAATGAATGTTTTACCATGGCAGTTTTTCTGACAGCAACAAAACATCATATGGTGTTCCGCAGGGTAGTTTCTTGGGTTCCCATCTGTTTTTCATATTTCTTTAAAATATATGAATTATTAACTGCACACGAAATGCAGATGAGGATATGTATGTGGACCTTTCAACTTTGGTCTGTGCCTCACCAGCATCAGTGGAGTTGAGGAAGAATTTACATGTTTAACACATTATTTCTAAAAGAGCGAGACTGAACAAGTTGGTGCTGAACATTTTCAAAGCTAAATCTGTTGTTTTTTGTGTTAGCAATGTTGTTGCTATTGCTGCTGCACTCAGTTTGTCTGTATGGCATGTCAATCATGCAGGTTACTAAAATAAAATTAAAGGGTATTAAACAAAAAAAAGTCACAGAAACAAAAGTTGAATCTTGCATGTGTCACTTTAGTTATTGCTCTTTTATGACATTTTAATTGATTTGCCTATTGATTCTGCTATTTATTGGTGACAGTTTTGTGTGTTTTTATTTTAATATTGTCTGTGTTTTTGTATGTTAAGTAGTTTTACTTCTGATTCTTATATTTGGCTTTTTTTTTTGTTTTTTCTTGCTATATTGATGCTGCTTATTTTTTGTTGTTGTTGTTGTTGTTATATTCTTGATGGAACCAAGGAAGAAAAGTGACCACTTTGTAGAAATGAATTCAACTACGGGATAAAGATTAAGAGAATATTATAAAAACACTACTGATATTGTTGTGAACCATGCTTTGGTGAACCGTACCAAAAGATACTATAACATCGATAGAAAAAATCAATTACATATTGCTACTTCTCTTTATTTGTTGGCGTCACTGAGCATAACAGGCTACATGATGAACATGAAATTATTCCAAATCATTTTTTATTTGAGTTATTGCTGAAATAAGTGAATAATAAAACTTTACACATGCTCTCAGTAAAGTGGGGAAACTTGTGCAAACCATCCTAAATGGCTCCCCAGTCAGACCATTCTCAGTCAGACTGAATAGAGGGGTATGTCTCTTTGCAAACCAAAAAAAAAAAAAAAATTCCTTGAATGTTGCTACACAATAAGCAATCAAGATCCCAAAGGCTAGACATTTGACAGCTTAATGAGTTCAGGCTGCAATCACTTTAAGAAAAGGCCAGGCCTATTTTAACCCGAGCAACACATATATGAGCCGAGCTGAGAAAAGACACATTTAACTCACAGTAAAGGCGCACATAACTACAGGTTAATAAAAACACAGGGTGGAGGTGGATGTAAATGGGTCCTGTATATTAGGACCTGTTGAGACTTCCACGTTTTGTTCAGAAACCAGGAGGAGGGGTGATATTTGCCCCCGTAATGAAATATGTCATTACGAGGAATTCATGTGACACAAAAGGGGCGACAGTCAAAAATTGCCCCACTGCTGTTCAGTAATTACATAGTTTGCCCTGGCAGCGCCTTCAGGCAGGTGGCTGGTCCATCATGCAAATGGCTTGGCTGTGCCGACATAATTAGCCACTGCGAGCCGCTTAAATTAACAATTAGCTAACATGCAATTCTGTTCACAACGCGGTAGTTCTCTTTTTAGGCCAATTGTCACTGTATTTTATTCCGGATGCTGAATTGCTCAGTAGGATATAGGCTATGTGATTTCTTACTTGGTCAATTTACAGGCTAAATGAACGGAAATCGACAGAATAAGGGTTTATATCCTAATCCCCAAAGAGCAGCTATATGTGCTGCATAAAGGCACATTTATGTTAAACACTCGCCATTAAAAAGCTGTAACACGCATCTCAGGGGAGGCTGACAGGCAGCTCAATGAAGGGGTGTCAGGTGTTGATAGTAAAATGACAGTTTAACAGAAAACAGCAGCGTATAAGTGAGAGTGAATCGGACTCAGAGGCCACATGCTGCGTCTCAGCCAGCCCCAAAAGGTTCTGCTTTTCTAACCTCTCCACTGATCCCCTTGCAGCCGGCGTCCTAAACACTATTGCCTTACTGCAGGCCAATCACGGCCCACCCACTCTCTCATTATTCTCGCTGCCCTCCGACATGACACGGGAACAAAGTAGACATTAAGCAACATTAAACCCAGGGGATGGGAGTAGTCAGGAACCCGTTATCTCTTAATGAAGGAAAACACATGCGGGGCGATACACATAGGCGGGTAATCAATAGAGACGCTGGACAAAGGGGAATCGGGGCGGCCCAAAAAAAGGGAAATGCAAATCAATTAGAATCGTTGTTTGCTTTGAAACCGTTGAGTCTATTTCCATTAATTACATGTTCATTAAAAGTAATTCGTATAGGCTACACAACAACAACAGTTGTCTCCCCCCTTGTCCTTTTTTAAGAAGTGATGGACAAGACACTGGCTGTGGTCCAGCTCCCTTTTTTTTAGCATTTAATCTCAGTCTGTGTGGGACTTTTTTGGAGAAAGATGTATGGTGGCCCTGAGGGTCAAAAAACAACATTTCCTAAAGTAAAACATTTCACATAACACATTGATATTTCACAAAACAAGGTATTTTGACAATACATAATTACATTGTACAAAACATGACATTTCACAAATCACAGCTTCATTTGAAAAGACATATCAGAAAGCACAACATTTTACAAATACAGCATTTTACAAAACAGCGACTCTTAAACCCCCCCACTAACATTTAAGAAAAGACAACATGTCGCAAAACACAACATTTCACAATACATGACGTGTCACAAAACACAACATTTCTGAAAACGTAACATTTTACAGACCTGATAACATTTCACAAAACACGGGATTTCACAAGACATGACATGTCACAAAACACGGTGACATTTCAAAAAGCACAGCAACATTTCAGAAAGCAAATTTTACAAAATACAACATTTTATGAAAAAAAAACACAGTAACATTTCAGAAAATGCAACATTTCAGAAAACACATTTGACAAAATATGACATTTCAGAAAACACATTTCACAATAACATTTCACAAAACTGACACTTCACAAAAGACAATGTCATTTCATAAAACATGACATTTCACAAAACACAACATTTCTGAGACCCTAAGATTTCACAAAACCTGATATAATTTCAAAAGACACGAGATTTCACAACACACAACATGTCACAAAACACAACATTTTAGAAAACATGATATTTCTCAAAACAATGGCATTTCACAAAACATGATCTTTCAGAAAACATGCCATTTTAGGAAGTAACAACATTTCACAAAACACAACACTTCATAAAATTTCATATAATTGTGTAGTATTTTGTATAAAGCAGTAGTGTTTTGTGAAATGTTGTATTATTTTGTAAAACAGTGAAGTGTTTTGACCTTCAGGGCTGCTGTAAAGAGGAGTTGGAGCTTATCTGTTAAGCTGTCTGTATCTATCTCAAAATAACCTTAAAGTCACATTTGAATCAATTTTAAACAAACTCCATGATGTCCTTTTTTTATCATTATAAAGCAATTTATACAACTTGTATCCACACTCATTTGTTATAGACTGCCTACTTGCGTATAAAAAAACCTGCACTCTGTTGTTTAACTGAGTGTTGTGTTAAAATGTCATGTTCCACCATCATGATCAGTATGCTATCTTATCTCCTTTTTACACAATCACAGTTGCTTTTACCAAAGGCCCACAACCTCTTGTTGGTTGCTATAGCATTTTCAAGCACCATTCTGATAAATCCCAACCCCCACATGGACCTGCTCTGCGCACTTGTAATAAATTATCCTCAAGTGAAACGACTAAAAACGAGCTGGACCAGAGCTGGACAGGGCCACTTTACTGAATCACACCTCATAAACATTTTCATTTTTGTGTGACTTGACCCCCAAAGCTTTTATATAGTGAATGCATGCGTCTGGGTCTTTCAGCGCATATCCTCTAAACCTTGCCATCTCTATGGGCCTACTGTTATTGCAGCTCTTATCTGCCTGCTGATGACTGATGTTATGCAATCACATTTTTTTTTTTGAAACAGCAGTAGACAAAATCTGTAGGCGGCTGGATGCATCTCATGCAGAGCGTCCTCCTTATCCTACAGGCTGAAGTGCAAACATATGCGTCTGGAATGGCAGCGAGAAGAGCGCTGATTTGTTGATTAATTAAACATTGCTCCCCCAAAAATGCTCCCTAAAAGCACACGTTCACAATGCCGTACCACCAAGTTTAGTGGCGAACAAGTGGAAATTTGAATCAGCCTCTTTATTCTATGAGCCCCATCTTTGCCAAATTGAATGCAGATTGAAAATAATTTTTCAGCTCTTGACTTCAGCTATTCACGGCTCCCTGAATTGGTTTTGCTACTGTCACATTGCCACACAAATGTAAATAAAGGCCTCGAGAAAATACTTCAAATGGTTGTATAGCTGTCATAGGGAGACTAATGTGCAATGAGAAGTCAAAGATCACAGGGTTAATTTACTGTAAATAAATTGTTATATTGAATTAATTCTGAAATATTTTATCGATTCCTCAGTATTTATTAAGTCAGCAGAATTTAATGTTTTGATAACATTTATTTTCTGCATATTTAATAACAATGGCCAATGATTAATGATAAATAGATCACCTTAATGTCTTATATTTTGCAGCACCTTGCCACTTTTGTGATTTGGATAAATACCTTAACATATGTACATATATATATATACATACATATGTACATATCAACATCAGCAAAAAACTCCATTTGTGCTCACCTCCTCCAGTGGTTTCCCAGAGCAGGACCAGTGCCTGCTGTGTTTTGGCAGGAAATCAATACAGGGGAGGAAAATCTGTTCTAATCATCTGTACATTTACCATCACAATCAACAATCAAAGCCAAGACCTGAATCTTTATTTGTAGGCCTGAACTGAACAATTTTCCCACTGTGAAAGGCAAGCTAAATTAGAACCCTTGGTTCCTGTTAGTAGCTCTTAATGGCTCTGATTTGTGAACTGCTAAATGAGGTTATGTAAATTGATCCTGAATGTAGGAAGAGGCCCCCAGGTGACAGGTGCAGTCGGCTGAAGGCGGGGGCAGGGATGGTGTCGTGAAACGAGGAGGAGGGGGTGGAGTGATAAAGTGAGATGTATTCGCAGGGCCACTGAGAAAGGATTTACAGACTGAGGTGAAGTGAGTGAAAAGTAAAAAAATATTCAAATTTTTACAAATATGTTTGTAGAGGTGTAAAGTGCATTTGCTCAAGTTCTGTACTTGAGTGCAGCTTTGAAGTGCTTTATTGTTTCCATTTTTTTACATCCACTTCTCTATGTTTACACTTTATTTTATGTATAGTGTATAAAAGATAAATATATGATATATGACACGCTATAATAATGTAGTAAAAAGCAGATATAAGGCCTTTTTAAAGGGGCAGTTCACCCCCAAATCAAAATTATATATTTTTCCTCTGACCTGTAGTGCTATTTATTTTTTTTAGATAGTTTTGGTGTGAATTGCAGAGTTTTGGAGATATCAGCCATATTGACGTCTGCCTTCTCTCCAAAATAATGGAATCCGATGGCACTCAGATTGTGGTGCTCAAAGTGCCGAAAAAATACATTTGAAAAACTCAACAGCAGTGTCTCTTTTCAAAAATCATGACCTGGTTACTCAAGATAATCCACTGACCTTGTTGGGAGCAGCCTCATAGGAACTATTTTCTTTCTTCTGAACTACTCGCACCAACCCTATCAACGCGCAAAAGGAAGTTTGCATCTAGTGCTAGCTAACTTAGCACCACTGAGAAAGCCAACGTTACAGCTCAGCTGTCACGAGCACGAGCCTCTCATCTATTAGATGAGCGCTTCCTTCTGCGCTGTGATACGACTGGTAGCTGTAGTTTGTTAGAAAGAAATAGTTTCTATATTAAAAAATTCTCAAAGCAATGTTTGTGGATTATTAGCATGATTTATTTTTGATTTTTGGATGAATTGTCCCCTTAAGTGTTCATTGATATACTGGTAGTTTTAATAAGTGAAGCATGCATAATTATCAACAACATATCAACAGATAATAAATGACAATAAAAATATAACACAATTGTAGCTTTATATATTACTTATTCATAGGAGAAGATATAATTACTGAAAATTAAATACATCAATAGACAGTTAAAAAGTCCTTATTTCTGCTTATGACAAAAACATTTTTCACTTCTAAGTGTCACCAGATGCAGCAACTGATTTATTGATCAAACTTTCAAATGTAAGGGGCACCAAGTAACTCAGCTAGGAGAGCACATGCCGCATATCCAGACGCTTTGTGTCCTTGTCACAGCAGCCCCAGGTCTGAATCTGATCGGTGGCCCTTTTCTGCATGTCATCCCCACTTTCTCTCTGGTTGTCCTATCAAGTAAAGGCCATAAAAGCCAAAAATAAATAAATAAATAATTATTTCCTACCCAGCAGCACATAAACTAATAACAATGACTTCCACCTCAACCAGATAAAATATCAGAATTCTGCTCAAGTCATTTAAAAATAATAATAAAAAAATACTAAGAAAAAATAATACTATGACATTCTGACAGGGGTTGTTCTGCTGCATAAAGAGAACTTCTACTTTAAGTACTAAATCTCTTGTACTTGTCCTCAATACTATCAAATATTGTATCTTCTTTGCTTGAATTGTATTTGAAGCTGTTTGTACATTCAGTATTTCTGCTAAAAACTACTACTGCTGCCTCCAACAACATCACACTCATTATCATTTCTATTCTCTCATTTATCTCATGTTTTGATCAGTATATCTGGCTCTGGCAGACAGCCATGTTTCAGACGCGTCTCCATAGCTCTGACTGAGGATGTAATAACAAGAGAACTATCAACATACAGCCTCTCAGGGAAAGACTGCTGAGTGACTGAAGCACTCTGACTCACTGCACTCAACTGGGGTCATTTATGCTGCGCTGTTTCCTGTCTGAGATGCAGGGAGGACTAACTTGTCACCAGTAACTTAGTCATTCCTTACCTAAAGGGTTAGTGACAAAGTAACCAAGAAAGTACTTGAGTTGTATTTCATTACAGTTTTGTCTTTTATTTCTGCAGCTTTATACTGCTACTCCAACACATTAAATGGGCTTTATATATATATATATATATATATATATATATATATATATATATATATATATATAGTTGTTGGCTATTGTGCCACATGAAATGCCCACTCATGTTGGGAATTGTTGGATTTCTGTATATTATTGCTAAAATGTCCTGAGATAACTTTTGATATAATTTACCATTTTATAAAAGTTACTTGACTTGATAAAAAGGGGGCTTGGCAATGGGGTACTTTGGGGTAAATGGTATGCATGTATGGTTGGAGCTACTGCAAATGAACACTTATTACTCTGCTTTGGGGTTTGGGGAGGTAGATATTGTCCCCTAAGACATTTGTGCACCAAACTGTGCCTTTTTTGCATCAGTTTCCCATGAGCATGTCATGGTGCTTCCTGCTTTAAAAGTGTTTAGTTGCTTTATATTCTTTACATTTTATGGCTCATTATAACCATTGCTTTTGAGATTGCATGCTGCTACCACATATTTTATTGTAGGCACTGTTGCATCTACAACTTGCGTTCTAACAGTAGGTAAAA